>NC_091980.1:243511968-243758102 GCF_044704955.1 Pristiophorus japonicus | reverse complement strand
ATTGTGGCTCATATCTGCTGGATCTGGATGGCGCAGCTGTACAACGTGTAACCTTTATCTCTCTAATCTCACGGTCAGAGATGCCCTTTTTGTAAATAACAGATAAAGCGTTCTACATGAGCGATATATGGGCCTGTGGTTTTGATAGTCTATGCTTTTCTAGTCTTTGTGAGAATGGCTTGTTGCTCTGAGTATTCAAGGTTTCTAGCCCTTTAGTATCCCATAGTTCAATCTGACTACTGACTCCATTTTGAGGACACATTATGGCAATTTTTTGGGCATTGTGCCTATAACAGTATGCAGTGTATGACCTCTTAAACCCATCCTGGTGCTTGGCAGGATTGCTTGTGTGCTGTAAGAGCTTCTTGTGATTGGCCAGCTGGGCCAATTGCATAACTACATTGGCAGCTTGGCCCTGCACACTTTCTGGTCCATGTGATTGAAGCATTGAAAGTGGCTGGGAGAAGGATCTGGATTTGTTGTTACCCTGACTGACAGGACCCTTATCTGTACCGATTGCAACCATGCTCCTGGATATTCATCACAAAGGTTACCGATTGGCATGACTGGAGATCTAATGATAACAATTAGGTCATTAAAGGTCTCTGTAGGTGATCCTGAAACCTATTGAAGAATAGATAGCCCCTTCCATTCTGGAATCCCAGAGCTCTGTGGCAGTAGTCATAGAATACAAGGGAGAAGCACTGTCTGCTCTTGGGGCCTTTGGCAAAGGGGACTTCCATTGTAGATGTCTCTTGAGTTGTCATTGCAATTTATGGTGCAGCTAGCTAGTGGACTCCTGCACATGAGTTTCCAGTGACTTCACAAACTCAATGCTCAAAGCATTCTTATTTTAAATAGATAGCCGATGAGGTCTGGATAACAAGGTCATCAGCCATGGTGGGATGCTTGCTGGCTCTGGAAAATAGGTTGCTACGCTTCTGTCATCACCACCATCAGCTGCTGTTCACTGATGTTCTTGTCTAATTCAGTACACTCTTCTCTAACTTACTATCTAATTCCCCTGGATATATATGAGCTTGAGGTTGCGAGGGATAGAATGAATGATGGTGTGTGCTAGCTCAGCTTCCTGTACAACACCTAAAGAAACAGAAGATGAACAGAGGCTGCAATGTTGTTCTCACAAAGGCACTTTCATATTGAGCTTTCAGTAGAAAAACTAACATGGTAAAGTTCATCAATATACGTTGTGCAGATTAAATGAGAAAATGGGACAAGAAGAAGAAAAAAAAAGAGGTTGCTACAAACCCTGAGCTGCAGCCAGTCCTTTGACTTCTTCACCTGCAACCGATACTGTGACACCGCTCTTTAGGATTTGCAAGGCTTTCTTGTCACTCAGGGTTACAGGGTGAATATCAATGGATTCTCCTCCTGGGCATGTTCCTTCCCTTTTTTGGGTTGTCTTCCTCGGCAAGCAGAGTAGAAGTGAAAGGTTCAACTGCCATGATCACATACACTGCTACCCAAGTGCCAGCTTGCAGCCCACAGTATTATGACACATTTATGCATCCCGCAGCTACATTACTTGAAAGAATTACCTTGGGACTGAATTATTCAAGTAAGGAACTATACCAGAAGCTAGTAGTGCAGTATACTGGGCATTCGTGTCTAGCCCTGAAAGTATTTCAAGACATTGTGAGGAGGAGGTAATTGTAAGTGCCGTGTATGCTTAAGTACACTGAATTAATGGAAGATGCTAATGGTTTTGTCCACCTTATCTGACCAGGTTAAACCATTAAACTTTTTCCAGCGTTGCACATTCATCATTATCATAGACAATCCTTCGAAAGAGGATGACTTGCTTCGACATGGGTTCACAGATGTTTCAATGAAGGACCCGATATTCCAGTCCTGAAGTCCAATTGAGGGGGTGGAAGATGCCTGTGTGTGGATTTTTTTAACGTGTGGTGACTGTTACACATCAACTACCACTCGGGCTTGACAGAGCTAGGCCTTTATACAGTGGCAAGGGTTAACCAGGACACTGGAGACCTGCCCTGCTGCACGGACCTAGTGTACACACATATCGCAGTGTGGGCTGGCCCGTGCTGCCCCTGGGCCCTCGGCTCTTCTGGGCCCCATTGTCTGCTGGTAGCCACTTCCTGCCATTCTCATTGTGCAGCTTGCCTGCTGGTTCCATGCTACTCTGTCCCAAACAGAGAACTCTTCTGAGCTTCACTCCCGATTGCAGAATTTATTTCAACTCATTTGGAAAAAAAACAGAATGTTCTCTGCACTACTCAACGCCTTTCTGATATTGTGAACTACCAAAGAAAAAGCTTGTTGCCTTGAAAAGTCAAAGAACAGGCTGAACTTTTAAGCTCTGCAGAACTTTCAATCCTGCAGCAACACCTGATTTCCCATCCTGCAGTCAGCATGCTCCTAATCACAGGTGTTTGCAGTGCTAGGAACTTGCCCCCATTATGCTAATGAGGCTGACCCAAGGATAACAATTGGAATGAACACATTTCGGGTTGGGCGAGAGCTCGAGGAGCTGCATGACCTACTTCTGTTCATGTGTTGTTCCTGTACTGTCTGACTTCTGGTTGAGTATGTATCCAGTCAGAAAATCTAGCCTTTTGTTTTTGCAGTCATGTTAGAAATTGTTGATCCCATTTATGGCCACGTAAATGGTATCAGCATTTACACATTTCTGTAAGGTTGATGGAGCTTATTCCGAGATAATCTAGAGCCCCCTGGATGTCTAGGGACTTACAGGGTAGGATAAAAAAAAAAGGGAGGCTTATGACAGAGGGCTAAATACTGCAGAATCTCTCTGAGTATAAAAAGTCCAGGGGTGAAATTAAAAAGGATATTAGGAAAGCAAAGAAAGAGCATGAAAAATGTTTGGCAAGTAAAATCAAGGAAAACCCAAAGATGTTTTATAAATATATTAAGAGCAAGAGAATAACTAAAGAAAGGGTAGGGCCTATTAGAGACCATGAGAGTAATCTGTGTATGGAGGCAGAAGATGTGGGTATGGTCCTTAATGAATACTTTGCATCTGTTTTCACAAAAGAGAGGGGCGATGCAGACACTGTTTTCAAGGAGGAGGAGTGTGAAATATTAGATGAAATAAACATAGGAAGAGATGAGGAATGAGGGGTTTAGCAGCTTTGAAAGTGGTTAAGTCCCCAGGCCCGGATGAAATGGCTGTTAAGCAAAGCAAAAGAGGAAATAGCAGAGGCTTTGACCATCATTTTCCAATCCTCTCTGGCTTCAGGTGTGGTGGCAGAAGACTGGAGGACTGCTAATGTGGTTTAAGAAGGGAGAAAGGGATAGACCGAGTAATTACAGGCCAGTCAGCCTAACCTCAGTGGTGGGAAAACTATTGGAAAAAATCCTGAAGGACAGGATAAAAGACACGGATTAATCAAGGACAGTCAGCACGGATTTGTTAAGGGAAGGTCGTGTCTGACTAACCTGATTTAATTTTTCGAGGAGGTAACCAGGAGGGTCGATGAGGGCAAAGTGTATGATGTAATGTAAATGGATTTTAGCAAAGCTTTTGATAAGGTCCCACATGGCAGACCGGTCACAAAAGTAAAAGCCCATGGGACCCAGGGCAATGTGACAAATTGGATCCAAAATTGGCTCAGAGACAGGAAGCAAAGGGTAATGGCTGATGGGTGTTTCAGTGACTGGAACGATGTTTCCAGTGGGGTTCCGCAGGGCTCAGTGCTGGGTCCCTTGCTTTTTGTGATATACATCAATGATCTAGACTTGAATATAGGGGGTATGATTAAGAAGTTTGCAGATGATATTAAAATCGGTTGTGTGGTTGATAATGAAGAAGAAAGCTGTAGACTGCAAGAAGATATCAATCAACTGGTCAGGTGGGCAGAACAGTGGCAAATGGAATTTAATCTGGAGAAGTGTGAGGTAATGCATTTGTGTAGGGCTAACAAGGAAAGGGAATATACATTAAATGGTAGGGCACTGAGAAGTGTAGAGGAACAAAGGGACCTTGGAGTGCATGTCCACAGATCCCTGAAGGTAGCAGGCCAGGTAGATAAGGTGGTTAAAAAGGCAAATGGAGTACTTGCCTTTCTTAGCTGACGCATAGAATACAAGAGCAGGGGGTTTATGCATGAACTGTATAAAACACTGGTTAGGCCACAGCTGGAGTACTACGTGTAGTTCTGGTCACTGCATTACAGGAAGGACATGATTGCACTGGAGAGGGTACAGAGGAGATTTATGAGGATGTTGCCGGGAGGGAAGAATCTTAGCTATGAGGGCAAATTGGATAGGCTGGGTTTGTTTTCCTTGGAACAGAGGAGGCTGAGAGGAGACCTCATTGAGGTGTATAAAATTATGAGGGACCTAGATATAGTGGATAGAAAGAATTTATTTCCCTTCGCAGAGGGATCAACAACCAGGGGACATAAATTTAAAGTAATTGGTAGAAGGTTTAGAGGGGATTTGAGGGGAAGTTTCTTCACGCGGAAGGTTGTGATGGCCTGGAACTCACTGCCTGAAGGGGTGATAGAGGCAGAAACCCTCACCACATTTAAAAAGTACTTGGATGTGCACTTTAAGGCCCCAAGTTTCCGCACGCGGAAAAACAGGCGCCCCTCCGAGCTGGGCGCCCGTTTTTCGCGCCGAAAACGGCGCCTGAAAAAAAAACGCGCTATTCTCGAGCGCTTTGCAGCTCGATGTCAGCTTGGTGCGGTGCCCAGGGGGCGGAGCCTACCACTCGCGCCGATTTTGTAAGTAGGAGGGGGCGGGTACCATTTAAATGAGTTTTTTTTCGTGCCGGCAACCCTGAGCGTATGCGTTGGAGCGTTCGCGCACGCGCTGTGTGAAGGAAACATTGGCACTCGGCCATTTTTGTAGTTCTTTGTAGCTGTTTAATTTTTTAACATTTTTTAATACAACCACATTGCCCTTCCATGAGGCAGCCATTTCCCGACGGGCCCGACCGACGGCAGGGGGGCCTCCTCCCCCCCCCCCCCGCCGTCGGGAATGGCTGACTCAACTTCTGAGGCTTCCTGCAGCCTTCTCACTGCCTCCCCCCCACTGCCGTAGGTCGGGCCCTCACTGCCTCCCCCCCCCTGCCGTCGGGAACGGCTCCTGCCGTAGGTCGGGCCCTCACTGCCTCCCCCCCCCCTGCCATTAGGAACGGCTCCATTCTAAGTTAGCTTGGAGTACGTTTTCACTGTGGAAACTTTCAAATCAGGCGTCAGTGGCCGGACATGCCCCCTTTTGGAAAAAAAAATTCTGTTCAAAAGTGAAACTGTTCTACATGACTAGAACTGCAGAAAACTTAAATGTGGAGAATTGCGATTTCTAAGATACTCCGTTCTCCACCAGTTGCTCCTAAAAATCAGGAGCAAATCATGTGGAAACTTTGGGCCTAAGTGCCGTACACCTAGAGCTGGAAAGTGGGATTAGGCTGGATAGCCTCTTGTTGGCGGGCATGGACACGATGGGCCGAAATGGCCTCCTTCCGTGCTGTAAACTTCTATGATTCTATGATGATTGATCACACAGAGTACATCCTATAAGAAAAAGTAGAATTGGACAAATTCCCACAGAAGCAGTAATTATTACAACCGAAACTTGTTTGTCAACTCTGTGCACCCATAATACTTAGCATACCACCAGTATTTGTGTATAGCTGATTTGTTATCTGTTGTTGGAGGGGATTTCTTCTGTCAAAATAGTGCATGAGCTAGCTGAAGCCATAGATGCAGGAGCTGGCCCAGAGTACTACAGGAAAGGCAATTATTCAAAAAAGAGACATGACTCAGGAATTATGAACTAATTAATCTCGCATCAGTGGTATAGGAAATGTTCAGCAGCATTTACTGAAACTCTGCTAATGTACATTCAGAGAACATTTAAAGAAATACAAGGAGTAGTCATGTTTTTAGAAATATCTCAAAAATCTGTCAGAATTCTTTGAAGAGGACACTGAATGGATGCGCACAAGTTACTTGGATGAAATTAACTGAAAATGATCTAATTGTCCAGTGGAGTTCCACTAGTTCTATTCATAAATGATGGAGAATATTGCCTGTCAGAGGAGGAGGCGGGGGGGGGGAGAGGGAGAGGAGAGGGGGAGGAGGAGAGGGGAGGAGAGGAGGGGGGGTAGGAGAGAGGAGGGGGGGTAGGAGAGAGGAGGGGGGGTAGGAGAGAGGAGGGGGGGAGAGGAGAGGAGGGGGGGAGAGAGGGGGGGAGAGGAGAGGAGGGGGGGAGAGGGGAGGAGAGGGAGGAGAGGAGAGGGGGGAGGAGGAGGGGAGAAGAGGACAGGGAGAGGAGAGGAAGAGGGGGGAGGGAGAGGAGAGGAGAGGGGGGAGGGAGAGGAGAGGAGAGGGGGAGGGGAGAGGAGAGGAAGAGGGGGAGGAGAGAGGAGAGGGGAGGAGGGGGTAGATGAGGGGGAGGAGAGGGAGGAGGGAAGAGGAGAGGGGGGAAAGAGGAGGGGAGGGGGGGAAGAGGAGAGGGAGGAGGGGGGAAAAGGAGAGGGAGGAGGGGGTGGGAAGAGAAGAGGGAGGAGGGGGGAAGAGGAGAGGGAGGAGGGGGGAGAGGAGAGGGAAAGGGGGATAGGAGAGGGGAGTGGGGAGGGGAGAGGAGAGGGGAGGAAGGGAGAGGGGAGGGAGGGGGGGAGGAAGAGGAGAGGGAGGGGGGGGAGGAAGAGGAGAGGGAGGGAGCGGGGGGGAGGAAGAGGAGAGGGAGGGAGGGGTGAGGCAGAACGGGCCCGGCCGACGTGAAGAAGCCGGGCCGAAGACTTCAGGCGGGCAGGCCCCGCCGAAGGAAGAGGGAGCGGACCGGACTTGAAGGTGGGGGGGGGGGGGGGGAGGGAGGTGGCGGGGGAGCCGGAGTGGAGCGGGAGCTGGGGCGGGGGGGGGGGGGAAGCGGCAGGCAGCGGAGCGGGAGCTGTGGGGTGGGGGTGGGGGAAGAGGCAGGCAGCGGAGTGGGAGCTTGGGGGGGGGGGGGTTGGGGCGTGAGAGAGCCAGAGGGAGCGTGAGCTGAACAGGGGGGGAAGCCAGAGCCAGAGCAGCAGCTCGAGCAGTCTGATCTTCGCCGCTTCAGTGAGCCCATTCGGCCAGGGTTAGGGGCGGTGTGCTTCGGGCCCCTTCCACACAGTTTTGGTGCCTGGAGCTACTGCACATGCGCACACACTGTAGCGTGGATGTGCAGAGGTCCCGGCACTGTTTTCAGCGCAGGGACCTGGATCTGCCCCCCCACAGCTTGTGCTGCGCTACGCCGAGGGCCTGGATCGACCTGAGGGAGTGGAGAATACCGAGGTAAGTTTTTGCCGCAGTTTTGAGCGCGGAAATCAGGCGTGGCTCGCGGGGCTGTGCCGTTCTAGGCGCAGCCCGAAACTTGACACCATTGGGTGGTGCAGTATCATTTACAAATGACCAGCTTTCATTTGGCTTGACAGTGATTGCTTGCAGGGAGTGTCAGTCAAGTTTGATCTTGTCCTCACCCAACATTAACCTGTTAATTTTCTAGATGACATCACTGGACAGCAATCAGAAGCAGGAATACAAAAGCAAAATACTGTGGATGCTGGAACCCTGACTGTTTCCCCCCCTTCCATTGCCTTGTTACCTGCGAACTAAGCAAACGTGTTTTTGCTGCAAGCTGCACAAGGAACTGACAAGCCCTTTGGCATGTTGTTCATCATACTAATTATTTAACAATGTTCTGGATTAAATGTTGAAAAAAGACACACTGTGATATATCACATCGATATAAAGAAATGCTGATAAAATTGTTGATTAAAAGGGAAGTTTATCATCAAGTAACATTTGAATAAGTGATTAGAAAAGTTACATAAAGTACTGTATTAGTCACTCATTAAAACTTCCTTCAGAGAACAAAGGTTTGCTTTTGGACAAATTCTAATCCTTTACTTTGGCCCAAACAATTTTATAAGTTTCCAGCTCATGTGCTGCAATGCCAAAATTACTAATAATACATTAATTAAGCATTCAAACATCAGGATTAGCTTTATAACTGTAATATTAATCCTAAAGTTCTATTTGAAGAGAGTAGAGCATAAAATTGGAGGAAAATATGTGAGGAAATACATTACCTGTGCTTTATCACCATTGTTCCTCTTATGTTCTTTTTTAAACTTTAACTTTACTTTTCTAATTTAGCCTTTATGGTCTTTGCTAGATTTGTTTCTCTCCAAAAAAATTCTCAAACTTGTACTAGCCTGTTTTCTTCTTCCTTTTGGCTCCCAATTTAATACAGGTACTGGGACAAGTTTTGAAAAACTCTTTTAATTAGCTCCAAAGCAATTGTCCCGCCAATTAAAAGCCCAGGTGCTGAAATTTGCTCGCATCATGTTGCTATTTAATCCAGTTTTACATGTCAAAACATGGGAGAGTATAATTATCCTCACAGCATAAAAAAAAAATTCAGAGTTACTATGTTTTCTCATTTGTGCCTTTGGCTGGCCCAGTGGATATATCTGTTGAAAGTAAAGAACTGCATTATACAGGCGCTCTATCTATTCACTATTATAATAAATCCTGTTTTCGTATGTTCGGATAGTGAATCTTGCGATTAAAAAATATTGGGACTCAAAGAAAACCTCAGCCAGGTGGTCCTTACTTCTCTAAAGCTATTTCTGTGGCTGAAATTTCTCTGCTGTATCTTTGTTCATATTCCCCATAATTTCTGCTCACATTTGTACACATTTCCTGTATCCAAGAGATGCTGAGAATTAAAGTGAGTGTAAACTGACAGCAAACGTTTCTGCTATTGATTCACAACTGACTTAAATATGAAAATCAAGGTCCTACGCCATTTGCAACTTTCAGGTACAAATGGGCATAGCGGTGACTTGCACACAATTTTCAGCACCATCTGCGGAGGCAGAGGCAGCAGGATTCGCATCTACTCAACTGTTGATGAGGGCTGACATAGTTGGGCCTTCTGGGCCAGCCTAACTTTAATAACAAGGTGAGCTGGCCCATGTTGGGCCTGGTGCTTGGGGCTTATCGGTGAGAGGGATAGGAAAGCATAGGAAAAGGAATAGGCCATTCAGCCCCTCGAGCCTCACCATTCAATTTGATCGTGGCTGATCTGTAGCTCAACTCCATTTAACCTCCTTGAATCCATATCCTTTAATGCTCTTCGCTAACAAAAATCTATCAATTTCAGTTTAGAAATTTTCAGTTGACTTAGCCTCAACAGCTCTTTGGGAGAAGAGAGTTGCAGATTTCCATTACCCTTTATGTGAAGAAGTGTTTCCCGACATCACCCCTGAATGGCCTAGCTCTAATTTTAAGGTTATGCCCCCTTCTGGATTCCCCGACCAGAGGAAATAGTTTCCCTTTATCTACCATATCAAATCCGTTAATCATCTTAAACACCTCAATTAGATCACCCCTTAATCTTCAATACTCAAAGGAATGCAACCTGTCCTCATAATTTAACCCTTTTATCCCTGGTATAATTCTGGTGAATCTGTGTGCACCCCTACAAGGCAATCATATCCTTCCTGCAATGCAGTGCCCAGAACTGAACACAACACTCCACATGTGGTCTAACCAAAACTTTAAACATCTGTAGCATAACTTCCACCCCTTCATACTTCAGCCCCTTGAGATGAAGGCTAACATTCTATAAGCCGTTTTAATTATTTTTTGTATCCATTCACTAGCTTTTAATGATTTATGTACATGGACCCCTAAATCTTTCTGCTTCTCCACTGCTCCGAGCTACTCGCCATTTAGATAATAATAAGGAAATCCTGGGGTTTAATATATGGGGGGTGCGGGCGGGGGTTCTTCCAATCATCCACTATAACTTCAATGGAAGATCCTTGGACCTCAGTATGTCCTAAAGTGCTTTACAGTCAATGAAGTACTTTTACAAGTTTAGTCACGGTTGTAATATAGGAATGCAGCTATTTATTTGTGCACAGCATGGTTCCAGGAACAGCAATGTGATAATGACCAGATAATCAGGTTTATTTTAGTAATGTTAATTGAGAGATAAATATTGGCCAAGACACCAGGGAGAACTCGCCTGCTGTTCTTCAAATATTGTTATTGGATTTTTTACATCCACCCCAAAGGGCAGACAGGGTCTCGGTTTAACGTCTCATTCAAAAGGCAGCACCTCTGACAGTTCAGGACTCCTTCAGTACAGCATAGAAGTGCCAGTCTAAATTAGGTGCTCAAGCCTCTGGAGTGGTGCTTGAAACAACAACCGTCTGACTCAGAGATGAAAGTGTTACCACTGAGCCACGCTGACACCGAAGTCGATGGGGCAGCTGCACTGCACGTCCGTTCTTTCCGGCTTGAGTCATTTTGAGGCCCGAACCTTATTTAAATGCCACTGCCGAGCACAGGTGCCAAAAGGGTGCCGACTGCAGCTTGCTGGTTGTGGGAGGGCGAGAAATCGGCCGGCTCTCGTGTTGATCTGGCCAGCTGGTCAGCTCTGGAGATGGTAAAGAAGTTGTCGTAGCTTGGGGGGGAGGCGGGGAGGAAACTTTAACTAGCCACCTGCTCCTGGCCCAACCAAACTAAAATTAAAACTTCACTTGGCAGTTTTCTGAGCATCATCCTACACTCCCTACAATGCTCACTAGGCTGCTCACTTTCTGGTACAAATAGGCAGCGTTAACAAGGTTGATTTTGTGGCCATTTTACCTCAAAGTTGCAAATGGCATAGGACTCTAATTTGCATATTTAAGCAGCCTAAATCTGTTTTAGATTTACAGGCCTACCTGAAAATTGCCTCAGGCGGGCTTTAGATGGTACATGGAGGTGTGCCACCGAATTACAATCGACAGCCACTCGTTTTTCAGAGAGCCAGCAGTTAAAAAAATCACCCCCATTCTATTTGGGGTGCATCAAAACCAACCCTATCATAAATGTACTTTCAGTTGCTGCCTGCCACAGGACATTGAACCTGCATCTAGTTGCCTTGTGACTCTGAGCTCACATGAAAGCTTGTATTTTTAAACATCCATTTCATGCACCCTCTTTTTTTTCTCTTCTGTTTCTTTCTTTTCTGCTGAGGTTCTGTAAATAATTAACTTACAGTCTGTTTTCTGGAGACTTAGCAGGCAATAATTGACCTTTTTGGTGATGTTTTAAACCAAATGTACCATCATTAGTAAATAGAAATGATTCCCTCAAAAAGAAAACCACAAGTTAATACATTAATAAAAAAAATTCAGAAATGGTGAAAAAGAATCTCAAATTAAAAATGGTACAGTAAACACTGCAACAAAAATATCCACAGCCTGTTGGTTGTTCCTCCTTATGAGATCCATTACACATCGAGCTTCCTTTCCACCCATTCAAAATGGACTTTGTAGAGGGAATGTGTAACTTTGGCGCAAAAGTTGGAAAATTGCATCTGGTATTCATTAAAATATTTTTGCATATCAGACCTTAATGGGACTATGCCACAAAGGCCGGGATTCTACTCTCCTATCCTCCCCTTTTGATTGTCACCCTCCCCTTTTGATTGTCACCCACCCCTCTGGATTTGCCTCAACCTCAACCCATTTCCCTGTGTTGATTGTTAGTTGCTATGCTTGTTGGGCCCCTGACTCAATTCTCACTGCCTAAGGGAACCCACCAGTTGAAGAGCAGAAAATCCAGGCAGGGATGCTGCTGCAGCACTCGAAGAGGCAGCAAGGGACCTCAAAGAGGCAAAGTGGCCGGAAGATTTGATCAACTGTCCAGCTGAATGCCTCAGCTAAGACCAAGACATCAGCAAATAAGTGATGGTGACTGGAGGAAGAGAATGCCACTACAAGCCACCTTCCATAAAATTGCACAGAGGCAGGAGGGTTTTCATTCTGTTGAGTATCTCGCTTCTAACTGAATAAAGAACATACTCTCAAATTCAAGTCATTTGCATTTTGACTATTATAGTATTTGCAATAGCAATAATCCAAAATATATTGTATTACGCATTAAATGTTACTTATAAAAATATTTATATTCATGATTTCTGAATATTGGAGATGGATTCTTGGATTCAATGGTTATAAAAAAAATACAATTTTTATGTCAAATTCTTTGAATTGTTTATTTCCCTAATTTAGGATCCCAATGCCTGGTTAGGTCACGATGATGAGCCTCTGACTGGTTTCTCCTGGCGTGGAGGATCAGAGCGAGAGACGACTGGGATTCAGATATGGAGTGAAGTGTTTCTGGTGGACAAACCAAATGGAGAGAAGGTGAGAACAGATCAACAAGATAAATAATTACATAGAATCTACAGCACAGAAGCAGGTCATCCGGCCCAACTGGTCTATGCTAGTATTTATGCTTCACACCAGCCTCCTAAAAAAAACATTACAGGTTTGCGTAGTGCGGTAGCTTCAGGTAGAGTAGTAATTCTCAAATTGCCTCGGGCTGTGCCTCACCCAATGAAGTTTTGGTATTGCTTCACTTTTTAAAGAAATGTTCATTTGTTGAATGAATAGAGCCATTGTACATAACTTTACAGAGGTTTTTTTTTCTCTGTGGTGTGAAGAAGTATGATTCAAGAGCAGCTTGTCTATAGATTATCAAGATTCAACTTTATACATAATATGGGAAGTGAATGCTGGAAATCTGAAATAAAAGAAAAACTAAAAATGCTGGAAATGTCAAATTAATTGTGGTCTGTAAAGACAGGGTTTGTGTTTTGGGTGGGATAGAGCAGCTTGAATCTGGAGTCCTGCCTAAACATCAGCTATCTTTTTCAGATGCTGACCAACCAGCTGTGCATTTCCAGCATTTGCTGATTTTATTTCAATTTTGTAAAGTATTGAGAGCAATCAGTATACGGAATAGGAATCAGAATTCATAAGCGTATTGTTATTTTTGGCATTTTTACAATTATTGGGTTGCAAAGAGCATTTAATGCATCCTTTATGTAAGCATATATATAATGAAACCATTGAGATTACATAGTCAGAATTAACATTTTCTTAATGTTTTTTCAGTTTTTTTCTAATCAGAGGGACTAGATGAAATATAGAAACATAGAAAATAGGTGCAGGAGGAGGCCATTCGGCCCTTCCAGCCTGCACCACCATTCAATAAGATCATGGCTGATGATCATTCACCTCAGTACTCCTTTCCTGCTTTCTCTCCATACCCCTTCATCCCTTTAGCCGTAAGGGCCATCTCTAACTCCCTCTTGAATATATCCAATGAACTGTTATCAATAACTCTCTGCAGTAGAGAATTCCACAGGTTGACAACTCTCTGAATGAAGAAGTTTCTCCTCATCTCAATCCTAAATGACTTACCCCTTATCCTTAGACTGTGTTCCCTGGTTCTGGACTTCCCCAACATCGGGAACATTCTTCCTGCATCTAACCTGTCCAGTCCCATCAGAATTTTATATGTTTCCATGAGATCCCCTCTCATCCTTCAAAACTCCAGTGAATTCAGGCCCAGTCGATCCAGTCTCTCCTCATATGTCAGTCCAGCCATCCTGGGAATCAGTCTGGTGAACCTTTGCTACACTCCCTCAATAGAAAGAACATCCTTTCTCAGATTAGGAGACCAAAACTGAACACAATATTCCAGGTGAGGCCTCACCAAGGCCCTGCAGTAAGACCTCCTTGCTCCTATACTCAAATCCCCTAGCTATGAAGACCAACATACCATTTGCCTTCTTCACCGCCTGCTGAACCTGCATGCCAACTTTCAATGACTGATGTACCATGACACACAGATCGCGTTGCACCTCCCCTTTTCCTAATCTGCCGCCATTCAGATAATATTCTGCCTTTGTGTTTTTGCCACCAAAGTGGATAACCTCACATTTATTCACATTATACTGCATCTGCCATGCATTTGCCCACTCACCTAACCTGTCCAAGTCACCCTGCAGCCTCTTAGCATCCTCCTCACAGCTCACATCGCCACCCAGCTTAGTGTCATCTGCAAACTTGTAGATGTTACACTTAATTCCTTCATCTAAATCATTGATGTATATTGTAAATAGCTGGGGTCCCAGCACTGGGCACTACGGCACCCCACTAGTCATTGCCCGCCGTTCGGAAAAGGAACCGTTTATCCCGACTCTCTGCTTCCTGTCTGCCAACCAGTTCTCTATCCATGTCAGTACATTACCCCCAATACCATGTGCTTTAATTTTACACACCAATCTCATGTGTGGGACCTTATCAAAAGCCTTTTGAAAGTCCAAATACACCACTTCCTTGTCCACTCTACTAGTTACATCCTCAAAAAATTCCAGAAGATTTGTCAAGCATGATTTCCCTTTCATAAATCCATGCTGACTTGGACCGATCCTGTCACTGCTTTCCAAATGCGCTGCTATTTCATCTTTAATAATTGATTGCAACATTTTACCCACTACTGATGTCAAGATAACTGATCTATAATTACCCGTTTTCTCTCCCTTTTTTAAAAAGTGGTGTTATATTATCTTCCCTCCAGTCCATAGGAACTGATTCAGAGTCGATAGACTGTTAGACAATGATCACTGATGCATCCACTATTTCTAGGGCCACTTCCTTAAGTACTCTGGGATGCAGACTATCAGGCCCTGGGGATTTATCGGCTTTCAATCCCATCAATTTCCCACCTAATAAGGATTTCCTTCAGTTCCTCCTTCTCACTAGACCCTTGGTCCCCTCGTATTTGCGGAAGGTTATTTGTGTCTTCCTTTGTGAAGACAGAACCAAAGTATTTTTTCAACTGGTCTGCCATTTCTTTGTTCCCCATTATAAATTAACCTGATTCTGACTGCAAGGGACCTACGTTTGTCTTCAATAATCTTTTTCTCTTCACATATTTATAGAAGCTTTTGCAGTCAGTTTTTATGTTCCCAGCAAGCTTCCTCTCATACTCTATTTCCCCCCTCCTAATTAAACCCTTTGTCCTCCTCTGCTGAATTCTAAATTTCTCCAAGTCCTCAGGTTTGCTGCTTTTTCTGGCCAATTTATATGCCTCTTCCTTGGATTTAACACTATCCTTAATTTCCCTTGTTAGCCACGGTTGAGCCACCTTCCCCGTTTTATTTTTACTCCAGACAGGGATGAATCTTTGTAATTGTGCTTGTACATCTATGGAGTTGATTATTTCCTTTTGCAGTGTTGGTAATGATAGTAAATATCATCAACATGCCTTTTAAAGGTCACCAACAGTTCTGTATCATTTGCAGGTTGCAGTGCTGCTGATGGACACCCAAGGAACATTTGATAGCCAGTCAACTCTCAGAGACTCTGCTACAGTATTTGCACTTAGCACCATGATAAGTTCAATGCAGGTAGGAGAATCTGGTTCTGAAATTTGGGATGCTGACCTTTAGAAATGGTGTTAAAATATTGAGAAAGTACTAGTGTGTTGGCATGAGTGCTGACAACTGTGTGAGCACCTTGCAGCATCATTTCTTTTAGTCATTGGACTGTTGCCATATTCCATAAAATAAATATTCATTCCTTTAATTAAATGAACTTTATGCACATTTTATTTAGTGCACCAGAACTGAAATAAACAAGAAGGTCTTGCGCAGAACAGCCATGGCCAAGTCATCCTAAGAATTAAAAAATAAATATTCGGAATTAAAAAAATAAAAACAAAAATAATTAAGTTGAATACCTAACATTTTGGTGATGGAAAATGCATGGCCTTAAAATTATGTTTCAGATCTAGCACCACATGAAGTCAGTCTCTCTGTCATCACCTCCATGGTGCACTGCAAAAGACACATGTTACAGCAAATGGAGGGGGTAGAGTAACAAAAATTGTTCGCTCGATAACAAATGCATTTACCTCACAGTGTACAAAGAAAGTGCATATTTCCATTTAAACACAAATCTCTCAGGTGACATTGTATGAAAGAATGGTTGACTCCACAGTATTAATACACATAAAATAATAGGTACGAGTACAATATTGTGTCGACAAATGCTTGGATAGAACATTGAATTGGTGGAGTCTATTGCAAGGGCTTAGCAAATTGAAGGCTTTCTTTGACATTATAAACTCCAAACTTTGTATCTGTCATCTGAATCCTAAAGTTCAATTACATGACTCAGTGTTTTTCATTTTAATTAAGTTATATTTTGGCAATCTCCACTTCCATTTTCCCACTCTTGTTTAGCTCATCACGTCTGAGCTGTTATTTCAGAGCAAGAGTTAGTTCAGCCCATAATTATTCAGATTAATCCCAGCCCAAAAATATCAAGCTTTAAATCTAATTTGTAATTGCAAAGCTAAATAACCTGTCATCTATCAGTAATCGGTTATGTACTAATTATAAAGTGCGCAGTCAGTTTAAATGTTATTGAAATGTGTTTATACATATCCAAGTAATACAATTACTATTATATAGACTATGATCAAGCAGAGTTTTTAAAGTCACTTTAATAAGGTGAGGAGACACGTAGTAATCTAAACTAAAATAAATCTTTTTGATATATTGACCAAGAAATTGCAGGTTAAGTTAACTTGCATTGTGCTTTTGGTCCATAGAATAGTATTTCATGGAATTGGAAAATGTTACAGAATATAAATTAATAAAAGCACACAGTTCCTAATTCCTAACACCCAGTCTATCACAAGCACTTTCTCATGTACAATATTCTTTGATATAAAGTATCCCCTCACTGGGATACAGAGTATCCCCTCAAACTGACAATCTCTGATACATAGTGTCTGTTAACAGTAACAATCTCTGATGTACAGTATTTCTCAGTTTCAATCCTTGGTATACAGTGACAATCTCTGCAATACATTCTTCTCTCTCTCTGCCAATTTCCACTATACAGTATCTCCTGATACTGGGTACATAGTATCACGTCATTTAGACAATCTCTGGAATACAGTATCCCCATACAGTGACAATTTCTGGTAAATAGTAGCACCTTACCGGTTTTCTCTGTTATTCTTTCTAGTCTCTACCTTTCTGCCTAACTGCTTCATAAGAACATAAGAAATAGAAACGGGGTAGGCCATACAGCCCCTCGAGCCTGCTCTGCCATTCATTAAGATCATGGTTGATCTGATCATGGACTCAGCTCCACTTCCTTGCCCGCTCCCCATAACCCCTTATCCCCTTATTGCTCAAGAAACAGTCTATTTCTGTCCTAAATTTATTCAATATCCCAGCTTCCACAGCTCTCCGAGGCAGCAAATTCCACAGATTTACAACTCTCTGAGAGAAGAAATTCCTCCTCATCTCTGTTTTAAATGGACGGCCCCTTATTCTAAGATCATGCCCTCGAGTTCTAGTCTCCCCCATCAGTGGAAACATCCTCTCTGCATCCACCTTGTCAAACCCCTTCATAATCTTATACGTTTCGATAAGATCACCTCTCATTCTTCTAAACTCCAATGAGTAGAGACCCAACCTACTCAACCATTCCTCATAAGTCAATCCCCTCATCCTCGGAATCATCTGTGATAGTCAACAGACTGGCAGGCAAGCCTTGCCATAACATCAATGGATGAACAATGTGGAATTTCAGGGCTATTCACTTTAAGATTCTGATTAAAGCCAGATAATTAGAATTCACGTGTAGACATGCTTAAGCTAACAGCCATACACTATAATCATTTAACTGAGTCTCAGCGATACTTTAAAAATCATTACAATAAAGCAACTACTTGTCTTACTTTTCAGAAACATAACAGCTCTTATTTCACTTTGCCCAGGTGTATAACTTGTCACAAAATATTCAAGAGGATGATCTTCAGCATCTACAGGTAACTGGGCATCTAATAAAATATATACACAACAGCATCATCTTTATGAGGGTAAATTGTTTACCTTAGTGTCACCATTTAACCATCTTCAGCTCTTCACTGAATACGGAAGACTAGCTATGGAAGAAACATTTCAGAAACCATTTCAGGTGAGGAATAGTAAATGTTTTTACACTGCAAAGTTACAGAAGACTAAATTTACTAAATTAAATATTGATGTTATCACCATTTAAAATTGTTAAGAAATTTATTATTGCCTTATTTTTAAAACTTGTTTTACTTTCTGCGCATCTCACTTTTCCCCCAGCGCTGAGCAGCTAGCCTGGAAACCTGCTGCAGGGATTCTCCTTACACCAATTTTGAACCAGCCACTAGAATATGTGCAAGAGTGGTGCTGAATATTTTGCTCTCTGCTTTGTCTCTTATACCTTTTAGGAAGGATGTGGTCTCTGCTCTGGACTTATCCCTCAAGGCTGTGGGGAATCAGATGCATGAACCCAGGTCCTAGCACACTGTGAAAGATTTCACTATGTAACCAATTATAGATATCTTGATTTCAAAATACGAGCATGAAATAGACTAAGTGTTGCTTAAGCACAAGTGACATCATATGTGCACTGGTTTAACATAAGAACATAAGAAATAGGAGCAGGAGTAGGCCCCTTGAGCCTGCTCCGCCATTCAATAAGATCGTGGCTGATCTGATCTTGGCCTCAACTATACTTCCCTGCCCTCTCCACATAACCCTTGACTCCCTTATCCTTCAAAAATATGTCTATCTTAAATACATTCAATGACCCAGCCTCAACAGCTCTCTGGGGTAGAGAATTCCAAAGATTCATGACTCAGAAGAAATTCTTCCTCATTTCCGTTTTAAATGAGCGACCCCTTATTCTGAGACTATGCCCCCGAGTTCTAGATTCCCCCACAAGAGGAAGCATCCTCTCTGCATTTACCCTGTCAAGCCCCCTCAGAATCTTATACATTTCAATAAGATCACCTCAGTCTTCAAAACTCCAATGAGTATAGGCCCAACCTGCTCAACCTTTCTTCATATGACAACCCTTTCATCTCAGGAATCAACCTCGTGAACCTTCTCTGAACTGCCTCCAATGCAAGTAAATCCCTCCTTTAAAAAAAAGGAGACCAATACTGTATGCAGTACTCTAGATGTGGTCTCACCAATGTCTCATACAGTTGTAGCAGGACTTCCTTACTTTTATATTCCATCTCCCTTGCAATAAAGGCCAACATTCCATTTGCTTTCCTAATTACTTGCTGTATCTGCATGCTAAAATTGAGTTTCATGTAGAAGGATCCCCAGATCCCTCTTTACCACAGCATTTTGTAATCTCCCACCATTTAAAAAATAATTTGCTTTTTTATTTTTCCTACCAAAGTGGATAACCTCACATTTTCCCACATTATACCATCTGCCAATTTTTTGCCAACTCACTTAGCCTATCTATATCCCTTTGCAGATTCTTTGCGTCCTCCTCACAACTTGCTTTCCCATCTATCTTTGTATCATCAGTAAATTTGGCTACATTACATGGTCCCTTCATCCAAGTCATTAATATAGATTGTAAATAGTTGAGGCCCCAGAACTGATCCCTGTGGCACCCCATAGTTACAGTTTGCCTACCTGAAAATGACTCATTTATCCTGACTCTCTGTTAGTTAGGCAATCCTCTTTCCATGCTAACATATTACCCCCAACACCGGGAACTCTTATCTTGTGCAATAACCTTTTACATGGCACCTTATCGAATGCCTTCTGGAAATCCAAATACATGACATCTACTGGTTCCCCTTTATCCACCCTGCTCGTTACATCCTCAAAGAACTCCAGTCAAACATAATTTCCCTTTCATAAAACCATGCTGACTCTGCTTGACTGCATTATGATATTCTCAATGTCCTGCTACTACTTCCTTAATAATGGACACCAGCACTTTCCCAATGACAGATGTTATGCTAACTGGTCTATAGTTTCCTGCTTTCTGTTTCCCTCCTTTCTTAAATAGGGGCGTTACATTTGCGGTTTTCCAATCCACTGGGGCCTCCCCAGGATCCAGGGAATTTTGGTAGATTACAACCAATGCATTCACTATCTCTGCAGCCACTTCTTTTAAGACCATACAGGCCATCAGGTCCAAGGGACTTGCCCACCTTTAGTCCCATTAATTTACCTAATACTTTTTCTCTAGTGATAGTGATTATTTTAAGTCCCCCTCTCTCCCCCCCCCCCCCACAATAGCCCCTTGATTATCAATTTTTGGGATGCTTTTAGTGTCTGCCACCGTGAAGACTGATACAAAATATTTGTTTAAAGTCTGTGCCATTTCCGTTTTCCATAATTAATTGTTTGTTGCTCCCTTATTCATGATGGGTGCATAGGAGTGTAAATTATAAACTGAATTAAATTGGGTTGTAGGATTGATCTTATCTCATATTGTAGTTGCCTTTTAAACTGGCAGAAATGTTTTAAATTTACGAGAAAATATATTGTGTCAATTATATGGCTGTATAACAACTCTCAGACTAAAGATTATTTTCTTTTTTTAATGTGCAGTCACTTATATTTCTAGTCCGAGACTGGAGCTTTCCATATGAATTCAACTACGGTCTTGATGGAGGCATAAAGTTCCTGGAGAAACGTCTTAAGGTTTGTGGGAACAATCTAGTAAATAGCTTGAAGGTAACTGCAGCAGTGTTTCCACTGAGTAAAACTAGGGATAGTCCACTGCTGCGGTACCAGATGTAGTCATAATGTTGTCTCTGTCTTTGAACTTGAGTGCATAGCCATCTCACTATTAGAAAGTAAGGCCAAACTAGTTCATTACTGGACAACAATCACCAAATGGTTCATTGCACTGGCCGCCTTTTTGTCATACCTTGTTCTGCAGCTGAGAGGATGGGCAGGGGGTTTCTCTTGGGCCTCTGCTGGGCTGCCCTTAATAGATAAGCAAGAGCATCTCAGATTGATCCAGCTGTCTGATCGTTCTCTTCCTGTCTGTAAAAACAGTGATAATAGCATTTGTACGCAAAGTGTTCATGCATAGATATTTTCTAAGCAGATGATTGATGAGATGGAATCCATCACCATTTCCTCTATCTGAAGGTGGCAGGGTGACCAAAATCTCAACTGGACTGCAGCAGCATTCACTGCAAAAAGCAGAAACCATGATTTGACAGTGAAAATCTGCAAGTTATTGTCACCGGTATGAAGATAAAAGGAACTACTCTGTACACAATGGAAAGGGTGACCCATTAATAATCAGGCTTGGGAGACCATTGCCTTAGCCACGAATGCAGTTTACGTACCTGCAGAAGCGGGAAGGATATCAGGAAGAAAGTTTTCGACTTGAAGAGGAGTGTCAAGGTGAGAAATGTAGCTGCCATACATGTCGGTAATCATTAATGCTAATTAAACTATGTCAGAGTTGTCAGCTGAGTTTGCTTGAATAATTTACTAAATTGATGCAGTAACCTGATGTAGTTGCTACACAGAGAAGCAATGAATTTGTTACAGAAAAAAGGTAGTATACAACAGAAAGCACTGAGTAATGAATAGGCTGAGGGTCTCAGCAGGCCATCCATTAGATGGGACAGTGCACAATGCAGGTGGCATGCAAGTTAGAAGAAAATAACTTGTTTTTAGCTTCTACAATTGAATTCACATACCTTATCTGACACTTGTGCTTTCTGCAGGTATGAAGTGATGAATGCATTGTGCTTTGTTACCACTTGAAACAGGCACCAACCTAGAGGCAAACATTCTGGAGGATTTCAGAGATTTGGAGAAAGAAGTACAGGTTGAGATACTTCACATGGTTGTGGGAGCTGAAGAAAGACCGGAGGCAGCTGCATGAAGACCGAGTGTGAACAATGTCTCTGCTGAGTCACTTTATGATTCAGATCTCATAGGGCCAGTTGTGAAATAGAGAATACATTAAAAGCATGAACAGATGTACCTGTCACTCACCACCTTGCACAGCATGATGCAGACAATAGGTGCAAAGTTATGCTATGTCATGTAGCAAGAGTTCTCCTTAGATTGTCGTGTAACAAAGGTTTGCTGCCGGGGAGACCGGAGGCACAAAGCAGTGAGAACATTTGCAGCATCCCTCACGAATGCTATCACATGCTAGAAAACACAGCTGAGAAAGATTGAAAACTATTACTCGAACATGCAGCTAGAATTAATGCACTTACTCAACTCAAAACATTTTGTCGGCAAGTTAATTTACAGGAAGCTATATGCAAGGCCATAACATGCTGCAACCTGAAAACTCACAGTAGAAAATATCCCTTAATTCAATACATATTGCTATTCCTGATACAGAAAAATGTAGCATACAACAGAAAGCAATGAGTAATGAACAGGCAGAGGATCTCAGCAAACTAAACCTGACCCCCTGAGAGAGGGTGATGATGGAACCCATTGGATGGAGCAGTACACAATACAAGCAGCATGCAAGCTGGAGGAATTTGGGTCCAAAATCCAAGTGGCAATGGCTAGCTTCCTTGCAGTGAGACATTCCTGGTACACCAGTGAGGGATTCAGAGACCTAATGGCAGTACCTCAAGACGATCATTGGCCCTCAGGGAGCCGATCATTGACCAACATGAGAATGTGGCTTTCTACAAGGGCATGTGGAAAGATGCACAGGAAGAGTCAAGTGGCTCTCAAGTCACTGCCAGTCCCTTGATTGAACCTATGAGCAAGTCTCAGAAGAAGTCCTCAAAGGCAAGCAGGCCACAGAAGCTGAAATAGGACTGGACAGTTCTGGCACACAGGCAGCACCATCAGGGTCTGCAGCATTCAAAAATGTCAATACATATTTTCTTTCTCATTACAGAAAAAAACATACAACAGAAAGCACCAGACTGGCTGAATCATGGATTCTCATAGACCTATTGGAAAGCCTGTACATCAATTCCTTCCAGTAGGAGTATTAGAAATACAATGGTACACTAGTAAAAGTATTACAAGAGGGAAGCACTGAAGCAAATCACACTAACTCATAATATGTAGATACATGTTGTTGTAGTACACCTTCACTACTATTTTCAATAAAGACACAACAAATCACCATGAATCATGTAGTCATCGTTTTCATTTGAAATTTATGTTTTTCAGATCAACAGCGGTAATAATGAAAGGTTGATTCGGGAATACAGTATTGAATAAATCATAACAGCAGGCTTCATAGAAATAACTGCTCACTCATAGCCTGGAAAACCAATGCTGCTTCCCATAGTGCTGCATTGCTTCAACAAACTTTTCATAAATCATTCTGTTCCTACACCATGGCCTTTTACTGTTCTTGCAGCACATAGCACACCAGTACCATTCTGCCAGCTCTCTCTGGAGCATTTTGTAGCTCATCCCTGGTAATGTCCAAATATCAAAGACTATAACTTTAGTATGCCAGGTGACTGCATGCTAAGGTTCCTGGCTCTTGTATGTGCTTTATTGTAAATGCCTTGCCAAGGGGTTTGAGAGCTGTGTAGCAGTGTAATGAATGACATTTCAATTGGGTAACCCACAGCCCCAAGAGTCAACCTGTTCAAAATGGTTCATAATAGTGAGTTTTTCTAAGCAAATTTACATAATTGGAATGAAAATCTGTTGTTACTTCAAGCAAAGAATTGTAGATACTGGAAATTTGAAACAAAAATAGAAAATGCTTGTAATGCTCTGCAGGTCAATCAATATCTGAGAACAGACATATTAACATTACAACCAGAAGAAAATACATGGGAACAGCATTCAAAAAGGAAAACAAAGGAAATGGGAGGAAAGCATGACCACAAATGGTCATGCTATTTCCCCTCTTGTATGCGCACGTGTGCGCGTGTCATCATCATAGGCAGTCCCTCGAAATCGAAATGGCAGAAGGGATAACCAGCCGTGGATAACCAAAGAAATAAAGGAGAGTATCAAATTAAAAACCAATGTGTATCAGGTGGCCAAGGTTAGTGGGAAACTAGAGGATTGGGAAAATTTTAAACGACAGCAAAGAATGACTAAGAAAGCAAGAAAGAAAGGAAACATAGATTACGAAAGTAAACTTGCGCAAAACATAAAAACAGATAGTGAAAGCTTTTACCGATATATAAAACGGAAAAGAGTGACTAAAATAAATGTTGGTCCCTTAGAAGATGAGCAGGGGGATTTAATAATGGGAAATGTGGAAATGGCTGAGATCTTAAACAATTATTTTGCTTCGGTCTTCACAGTGGAAGACACAAAAATCATGCCAAAAATTGCTGGTCACGGGAATGTGAGAAGGGAGGACCTTTAGATAAACACTATCACTAGGGAGGTAGTGCTGGACAGGCTAATGGGACTCAAGGTAGACAAGTCCCCTTGTCCTGATGAAATGCATCCCAGGGTATTAAAAGAGATGGCGGAAGTTATAGCAGATGCATTCGTTATAATCTACCAAAATTCTCTGGACTCTGGGGAGGTACCAGCGGATTGGAAAGCAGCTAATGCAACGCCTCCGTTTAAAAAAGGGGGCAGCAAAAGGCAGGTAACTATAGGCCGGTTAGTTTAACATCTGTAGTGGGGAAAATGCTTGAAGCTATCATTAAGGAAGAAATAGCGGGACATCTAGATAGGAATAGTGCAATCAAGCAGACGCAACATGGATTCATGAAGGGAAATCATGTTCAACTAATTTACTGGAATTCTTTGAGGATATAACGAGCATGGTGGATAGAGGTGTACCGATGGATGTGATGTATTTAGATTTCCAAAAGGCATTCGATAAGGTGCCACAAAAAGGTTACTGCAGAAGATAAAGGTACGCGGAGTCAGAGGAAATGTATTAGCATGGATCGAGAATTGGCTGGCTAACAGAAAGCAGAGAGTCGGGATAAATGGGTCCTTTTCGAGTTGGAAATCGGTGGTTAGTGGTGTGCCACAGGGATCGGTGCTGGGACCACAACTGTTTATAATATACATTGATGACCTGGAAGAGGGGACAGAGTGTCGTGTAACAAAATTTGCAGATGACACAAAGATTAGTGGGAAAGCGGGTTGTGTAGAGGACAGAGAGAGGCTGCAAAGAGATTTAGATAGGTTAAGCGAATGGGCTAATGTTTGGCAGATGGAATACAATGTCGGAAAATGTGAGGTCATCCACCTTGGAAAAAAACAGTAAAAGGGAATATTATTTGAATGGGGAGAAATTACAACATGCTGCGGTGCAGAGGGACGTGGGGGTCCTTGTGCATGAAACTCTTTTTGAGTTTATCTGTGAACATAAAAAGACATTAAACCGCGCCCTGGATGACACAGCAGACATTTACAAGGCCCCTTTTTTTTTCGTTTTTTTTTGGGGCGCCTACTGCACCTGGTATTCCCAGGCAGTCTCCCATCCAAGTACTAACCAGGCCTGACTCTGCTTAGCTTCCGAGATCAGACGAGATCAGGCGTTTTCAGACTAGTGTGGCCGTAGGCGCCTTGTGCATGAATCCCAAAAAGTTAGTTTGTAGGTGCAGCAGGTAATCAGGAAGGCGAATGGAATGTTGGCCTTCATTGCGAGAGGGATGGAGTACAAAAGCAGGGAGGTCCTGCTGCAACTGTATAGGGTATTGGTGAGGCCGCACCTGGAGTACTGCGTGCAGTTTTGGTCACCTTACTTAAGGAAGGATATACTAGCTTTGGAGGGGTACAGAGACGATTCACTAGGCTGATACCGGAGATGAGGGGGTTACCTTATGATGATAGATTGAGTAGACTGGGTCTTTACTCATTGGAGTTCAGAAGGATGAGGGGTGATCTTATAGAAACATTTAAAATAATGAAAGGGATAGACAAGATAGAGGCAGAGAGGTTGTTTCCACTGGTCGGGGAGACTAGAACTAGGGGGCACAGCCTCAAAATACGGGGGAGCCAATTTAAAACCGAGTTGAGAAGGAATTTCTTCTCCCAGAGGGTTGTGAATCTGTGGAATTCTCGGCCCAAGGAAGCAGTTGAGGCTAGCTCATTGAATGTATTCAAATCACAGATAGATAGATTTTTAACCAATAAGGGAATTAAGGGTTATGGGGAGCAGGCGGGTAAATAGAGCTGAGTCCACGGCCAGATCAGCCATGATCTTGTTGAATGGCGGAGCAGGCTCGAGGGGCTAGATGGCCTATTCCTGTTCCTAATTCTTATGTTCTTATGTTCTTATGTTCCACTCTAAAAGTGAGTTTTCAGGTGACTGTACAGTCTAATATGGGAATTACAGTCTCTGTCACAGGTGGGACAGACAGTGGTTGAAGGAAAGGGTGGGTGGGGAGTCTGGTTTGCTGCACGCTCCTTCCGCTGTTTGCGCTTATTTTCTGCATGCTCTCGGCAACGAGGCTCGAAGGCTCAGCGCCCTTCCGGATGCTCTTCCTCCACTTTGTATTTTTCCTCTATGTTAAAACTACATCTTTCATTTTACTGTGCATTGAATTAAAAACAAGGACCTAAGCATTTTCTTCTGGATGCTGGGGAAAATTTTATTTATGTTCGCTATTTGATTTGTTTTTTTCTTCCCCATACCAACTTATTCCAGATTTCAGAAAACCAGCACGAGGAGCTACAGAATGTCAGGAAACACATTTATTCTTGTTTTACAAATATTTCCTGCTTTCTAATGCCACACCCTGGTTTGAAAGTAGCCACCAATCCCAACTTTGATGGACGGCTAAAAGGTACGTGTAATGTATGCACCTGTGAGGATGCTCACAGGTTTGCAGAACTGTTGCATTGTCAATGACATAGCCAGTCACATGATGTTCACAAGACTCAATAAAACCGCAGTCAGTTGGGTCTAAGTCATCCACGATGAGGGATGCAGTTGTGAGCCTAGTGGATGAACTGGTAATGTGTAGTATGAGTGTTAAACCTTTGTTAATAAACCAACTAGTTCTTAGTAGCAATGTGTTGCTATGAATTCAAGAACCCATGAAGCAAATACATTACAGGACTGATTCAACATTCATTAGCCTATTAAAATTACTGAACACTTACTTTAGACCCAGGTCAAAAATGACTTCACTGACATTTTATATATCTAAAATCTAAAGGTTTCTAATGATTTTTATTACACATTTCTGGAAAAGTAATTTGTTAAAGCATTAAGATGTTATTTTTAATCAAAGCCTTAAAAGTGTTTATTTCATTTTGCTTAGAGGTAGATGAGGAGTTTATAAAACACCTGAAGGTCCTGGTTTCCTGGCTTCTTTGTCCTGAGAACCTTGAGTTGAAAGAAATCAATGGGAATAAAATAACTGGTCGAGGGCTTGTGGAATATTTTAAGGTAACATTGCAAATGATTTTTTTTAGTTTTAAATTGGTAACAGTATTAAAATGCCCCTTTATCTAAATACTGTGATCTTGTATTCATTTTTGGCCACCTTTTGGTGCCAATGTCTGTCTGAGAAACCTTTTTTTTTGTTATGCATGGAATTTTCATATGCAAGATATACAGATGTGTGAATGTCATGCAGAACCTTGCAAGGAAATATTTTTAATTATATTTGGAATGCAATTTAACAAAGCACAACTAATTTACCTTGTTGTACTGTGTAGGTGCAAAGATCAGAGCCTGATGTTGGGTGTTCTAGTGACATTTCACTTAATAACAACTCTGCATGTGCAAGCAGCAGAGCAGAGTAGAAAATGATGCCAGACATGGTGGAGGCAGTCAGACTTTAGATGGCACAAGTGACCCAAGATTACTGCATGATACTACATTGAAGCTGGTCAAGTGTATTTGGTGATCTTTGATAAGGTAGCAGTTCTTGAATAAACCAGAATCTAAAATAAAAGTGTACAAAAAAACCAAAAGAAAAACTTCAGAATCTGGAAATCTGAATCAAACAGAAACATAGAAACATAGAAAATAGGTGCAGGAGTAGGCCATTCGGCCCTTTGAGCCTGCACCACCATTCAATAAGATCGTGGCTGATCATTCACCTCAGTACCCCTTTCCTGCTTTCTCTCCATACCCCTTGATCCCTTTAGCCGTAAGAGCCATATCTAACTCCCTCTTGAATATATACAATGAACTGGCATCAACAACTCTCTGCGGTAGGGAATTCCATAGGTTCACAACTCTCAGTGAAGAAGTTTCTCTTCATCTCAGTCCTAAATGGCTTATCCCTTATCCTTAGACTATGTCCTGGTTCTGGACTTCCCCAACATCGGGAACATTCTTCCTGCATCTACCCTGTCCAGTCCCGTCAGAATTTTCTATGTTTCTATGCGATCTGGATGATGTGGAACAGCCTGGATGATGTGGAATCGGTATGGGTGGAGCTGCGGAATTCCAAAGGGCAGAAAGTGGGAGTTGTGTACAGACCACCAAACAGTAGTGGTGAGGTTGGGGACAGCATCAAACAAGAAATAAGGAATGTGTGCAATAAAGGTACAGGAGTTATCATGGGTGACTTTAATCTACATATTGATTGGACAAACCAAACAGTGTGGTGGAAGAGGATTTCCTGGAGTGTATTCGGGATGGTTTTCTAGACCAATATGTCAAGCAATCAACTAGAGAGCAGGCTATCCTATACTGGGTGATGTGTAATGAGAAGGGCCTAATTAGCAATCTTGTTGTGCGAGGCCCCTTGGGGAAGAGTGACCATAATATGGTAGAATTCTTTATTAAGATGGAGAGTGACACAGTTAATTCGGAAACTAGGGTCCTAAATTAAGGAAAGGTAACTTCGACGGTATGAGGCGTGAATTGGCTAGAATATACTGGCAAAGGATACTTAAAGGGTTGACGGTGGATAAGCAATGGCAAACATTTAAAGATCACATGGATGAACTTCAGCAATTGTACATCCCTGTCTGGAGTAAAAATAAAACGGGGAAGGTGGCTCAATCATGGCTAACAAGGGAAATTAAGGATAGTGTTAAAGCCAAGGAAGAGGCATATAAATTGGCTAGAAAAAGCAACAAACCGGAGGACTGGGAGAAATTTAGAATTCAACAGAGGAGGACTAAGGGTTTAATTAAGAGGGGGAAAATAGAGTACGAGAGGAAGCTTGCTGGGAACATAAAAACGGACTGCAAAAGCTTCTATAAATATGTGAAGAGAAAAAGATTAGTGAAGACAAACGTAGGTCCCTTGCAGTCGGATTCAGGTGAATTTATAATGGGGAACAAAGAAATGGCAGACCAATTGAACCAATACTTCGGTTCGGTCTTCACGAAGGAAGACACAAATAACCTTCCGAATGTACAAGGGGACAGTGGGTCTAGTGAGAAGGAGGAACTGAAGGATATCCTTATTAGGCGAGAAATCGTGTTAGGGAAATTGATGGGATTGAAGGCCGATAAATCCCCGGGGCCTGATAGTCTGTATCCCAGAGTACTGAAGGAAGTGGCCCTAGAAATAGTGGATGCATTGGTGATCATTTTCCAATAGTCAATCGACTCTGGATCAGTCCCTATGGACTGGAGGGTAGCTAATGTAACACTACTTTTTTTAAAAAGGAGGGAGAGAGAAAATGGTTAATTATAGACCGGTTAGCCTGACATCAGTAGTGGGGAAAATGTTGGAATCATTCATTAACGATGAAATAGCAGCGCATTTGGAACGCAGTGACAGGATCGGACCAAATCAGCATGGATTTATGAAAGGGAAATCATGCTTGACGAATCTTCTGGAAATTTTTGAGGATGTAACTAGCAGAGTGGACAAGGGAGAACCAGTGGATGTGGTGTATTTGGACTTTCAAAAGTCTTTTGACAAGGTCCCGCACAAGAGATTGGTGTGCAAAATCAAAGTGCATGGTATTGGGGGTAATGTACTGACGTGGATAGAGAACTGGTTGGCAGACAGGAAGCAGAGAGTCAGCATAAACGGGTCCTTTTCAGAATGGCAGGCAGTGACTAGAGGAGTGCTGCAGGGCTAAGTGCTGGGACCCCAGCTCTTTACAATGTATATTAACGATTTAGATGAAGGAATTGAGCGTAATATCTCCAAGTTTGCAGATGACACTAAACTGGGTGGTGGTGTGAGCTGCGAGGAGGACGCTGAGAGGCTGCAGGGTGACTTGGACAGGTTAGGTGAGTGGGCAAATGCATGGCAGATGGAGTATAATGTGGATAAATGTGAGGTTATCTACTTTGGTGGCAAAAACACAAAGGCAGAATATTATCTGAATGGCAGCAGATTAGGAAAAGGGGAGGTGCAACGAGACCTAGGCCTAGTCGATCCAGTCTCTCCTCAGATGTCAGTCCTGCCATCCCGGGAATCAGTCTGGTGAACCTTCGCTGCACTCCCTCAATAGCAAGAATGTCCTTCCTTAGATTAGGAGACCAAAACTGAACACAATATTCCAGGTGAGGCCTCACCAAGGCTCTGTACAACTGCAGTAAGACCTCCCTACTCCTATACTCAAATCCCCTAGCTATGAAGGCCAACATACCATTTGCCTTCTTCACCGCCTGCTGTACCTGCATGCCAACTTTCAATGACTGATGTACCATGACACGCAGGTCTCGTTGCAACTCCCCCTTTCCTAATCTGCCACCATTCAGATATTATTCTGCCTTCGTGTTTTTGCCCCCAAAGTGGATAACCTCACATTTATCCACATTATACTCCATCTGCCACACGTTTGCCCACTCACCTAACCTGTCCAAATCACCCTGCAGCCTTTTAGCGTTCTCCTCACAGCTCACACCATCACCCAGCTTAGTGTCATCTGCAAACTTGGAGATATTACACTTAATTCTTTCATCCAAATCATTAATATATATTGTAAATAGCTGGGGTCCCAGCACTGAGCCCTGCGGCACCCCACTAGTTACTGCCTGCCATTCTGAAAAGGACCCGTTTTTCCTGACTCTCTGCTTCCTGTCTGCCAACCAATTCTCAATCCATGTCAGTACATTACCTCCAATACCATGTGCTTTAATTTTGCACACCAATCGTGGGACCTTGTCAAAAGCCTTTTGAAAGTCCAAATACACCACATCCACTGGTTCTCCCTTGTCCACTCTACTAGTTACATCCTCAAAAAATTCTAGAAGATTTGTCAAGCAGGATTTCCCTTTCATAAATCCATGCTGACTTGGACCGATCCTGTCACTGCTTTCCAAATGTGCTGCAATTTCATCTTTGCTGGAAACACTCAGCGGGTCAGACAGCATGTGTGGAGAGAATAGAAGAGTTATCTTTTAGCGTGTGGACCCTTCATTAAACATTTGCCTTGCCTTTCCAAGAAAATATTCTTGTGTTCTCCATATAGTTTCTGATCTGGGGGTTTAGAGGAGGAAAGGGATGGACAATGAGTAGAAGCTGGGAATGAAGGGAAGTAGAGCATTGAATTACTGTAGACCAGTCTTTCACTTTTCCAAGTGACTGCCTCAAGCATGGGGTGTTTAAAAAACATTTCATCAATCAGGGACTGGCTGAACCTAAAAAATCAATTAGAAAAGAGGGATTGGAAACTGATCAATAAAGGTTCTTCGGGGGTAAAACCCAGCAGAGCTCTGACCATCAAAAGAATTTGTTGAGAGCAATTCATCAGTCTGATGGTGAATACAACCTGGTCCAAGAGAAGAGCTCTAAAAGCATGGAATAGGCCTCAACTAACAAAGGGTCCCGGTAGGGAGGAGGAAGGGTTCGACCAGTAATTAGGTTTCTACAACAATAACAAGACCCAAAACATGCTCTTACAAAATTAAACAAATTTCCCTCAACATTTAGTTATTCCACATCATTATTTTAATGTGTACAGTATTTTGTTGAACACATTGGAAGCAACTATTTGCAGGTGAAAGAGGTAGCAATGTTAAGTGATATAAAAACAGAAAATACTGGAAATCGCAGCGGCTCAGGCAGCATCTGTGGAGAGAAAAACAGAGTTAATGTCCTAGCTATGCCTGCCTTTTCGTGGGCTATGTAGAACATTCTATGTTATAGTCCTCCCTGGGTCCCCTCCCCCACCTCTTTTTCCGGTACACTGATGACTGTATCGGTGCCATTTCCTGCTCTTGCCCTGCACAACAAAATTTCATTCACTTTGCATCCATTTTTCCACCCTTCCCTCACCTTCACATGATCCATCTCCAATGCTTCCGTTCCTCAACTTTTCTTTCTCCATTTCTGGGGATAGGCTTTCGACCAGTATTCACTATAAGCCCACTGACTCCCACCGCTACCTGGACTACACTTCCTCCCACCCCGCACCCTGAAAGGACTCCATTCCATTCTCCCAGTTTCTCCATCGGATCTGCTCTGACGACGCCACCTTTCACACTGGTGCTTCTGACATGTCTTCCTTTTTCCTCAACTGAGGATTCCCCTCCGCCTTGGTTAACATGGCCCTCGACCGTATCCGTTCTATTTCCCGCACCTCTGCTCTCACCCCTTCCCCTCCCTCTCACAACCACGACAATGTTCCCCTTGTCCTCACCTTTCACCTCATCAGCCTCCACGTTCAATGGATCATCCTCCACCATTTCCGCCACCTCCAGCGTGATCCCTCCGCCAATCACATCTTCCCCTCCCCTCCCCTCCCCTCTCAGCATTCCGAAGGGACCGCTCCCTCCGCGACACCTGGTCCATTCCATAGTCATTCCCAGCATCCCCTCCCCTTCCCACGGTACCTTCCCATGCAAGCGCAGGAGATGCAATACCTGCCCTTTTACTTCCTCCCTTCCCACTATCCAGGGCCCCAAATAATCCTTCCAAATGAAATAGCGATTTACTTATATATCTTTCAATTTAGTATACTGTATACCCTGCTCACGATGTGGTCTCCCCTCTAAATTGGGGAAACCAAATGCAGATCGGATGACTGCTTTGCAGAGCACCACCGTTCAGTCTGTAAACGTGACCCTGAGCTTCCGGTCGCCTGTCAATTTAATTCCCCGCTCCACTCCCACTCCGTCATCGGTCTCCTACACTGTTCCAATGAAGCTCAACGCAAGCTCGAGGAACAGGACCTCATCTTTCGTTTAGGCACTTACATAGAAACATAGAAAATTGGTGCAGGAGTAGGCTATTCGGCCCTTCGAGCCTGCACCACCATTTAATAAGATCATGGCTAAACATTCACCTCAGTAACCCTTTCCTGTTTTCTCTCCATACCCCTTGAGCCCTTTAGCTCTAACTCCCTCTTGAATAGATCCAATGAACTGGCATCAAGAACACTCTGCGGTAGGGAATGCCACAGGTTAACAACTCTCTGAGTGAAAAAGTTTCTCCTCATTTCAGTCCTAAATGGCCTACCCCTTATCCTAAGACAGTGGCCCCTGATTCTGGACTTCCCCATCATCGGGAACATTCTTCCCGCATTTAACCTGTCCAGTCTCGTCAGAATCTTGTAAGTTTCTATGAGATCCCCTCTCATCCTTCTAAGCACCAGTATATCAAGGCCCAGTTGATCCAGTCTCTCCTCATATGTCAGTCCTGCCATCCCGGGAATCAGTCTGGTGAACCTTCGCTGCACTCCCTCAATAGCAAGAACGTACTTTCTCAGATTAGGAGACCAAAACTGAACACAATATTCCAGGTGAGGCCTCACCAAGGCCCTGTACAACTGCAGTAAGACCTCCCTGCTCCTATACTCAAATCCCCTAGCTATGAAGGCCAACATACCATTTGCCTTCTTCACCGCCTGCTGTACCAGCATGCCAACTTTCAATGACTGATGTACCATGACACCCAGGTGTCGTTGCACCTCCCCTTTTCCTAATCTACCGCCTTTCAGATAATATTCTGCCTTCGTGTTTTTGCCCCCAAAGTGGATGACCTCACATTTATCCACATTATACTGCATCTGCCATGCATTTGCCCACTCACCTAACCTGTCCAAGTCACCTGCAGCCTTTTAGTGTCCTCCTCACAGCTCACACCACCACCCAATTTAGTGTCATCTGCAAACGTGGAGATATCACACTCAATTCCTTCATCTGTATCATTAATGTATATTGTAAAGAGCTGGGGTATCCGAGCACTGAGCCCTGCGGCACTCCACGAGTCACTGGCTGCCATTCTGAAAAGGACCCGTTTATCCCGACTCTCTGTTTCCTATCTGCCAAGCAGTTCTCTATCCATGTCAGTACATTACCCCCCATACCATGTGCTTTGATTTTGCACACCAATCTCTTGTGTGGGACCTTGTCAAAAGCCTTTTGAAAATCCAAATACACCACATCCACTGGTTCTCCCTTGTCCACTCTACTAGTTACATCCTCAAAAAATTCCAGAAGGTTTGTCAAGCATGATTTCCCTCTCATAAATCCATGCTGACTTGGACCGATTCTGTCACTGCCTTCAAATGCGCTGCTATTTCATCTTTAATAATTGATTCCAACATTTTCCCACTATTGATGTCAGGTTAACCGGTCTATAATTACCCGTTTTCCCTCTCCTTTTTTAAACAGTGGTGTTACATTAGCTACCCTCCAGTCCATAGGAACTGATCCAAAGTCGATAGATTGTTGCAAAATGATCACCAATGCATCCACTATTTCTATGGCCACTTCCTTAAGTAATCTGGGATGCAGACTATCGGCCTCCAATCCCATCAAGTTCCCTAACACAATTTCCCACTTTATAAGGATATCCTTCTGGTCCTCCTTCTCACTCGACCCTCGGTCCCCTCGTACTTCCGGAAGGTTATTTGTGTCTTCCTTTGTGAAAACAGATCCAAAGTATTTGTTTAACTGGTCCGCCATTTCTTTGTTCCCCATTATAAATTCACCTGAATCTGACTGCAAGGGACCTACGTTTGTTTTCACTAATCTTTTTCTCTTCACATATCTATAGAAGCTTTTGCAGTCAGTTTTTATGTTCCCAGCAAGCTTCCTCTCATACTCTATTTTCCCCCTCCTAATTAAACCCTTAGTCCTCCTCTGCTGTATTACAAAATTCTCCCAGTGCTCAGGTTTGCTGCTTTTTCTGGCCAATTTATATGCCTCTTCCTTGGATTTAACACTATCCTTAATTTCCCTTGTTAGCCACGGTTGAGCTACCTTCCCAGTTTTATTTTTACTTCAGACAGGGATGTACAATTGTTGAAGTTCATCCATGTGATCTTTAAATGTTTGCCATTGCGCATTCACCGTCAACCTTTTAAGTATCACTCGCCAGTCTATTCTAGCCAATTCACGTCTCATACCATCGAAGTTACCTTTCCCCAATTTCAGGTCTCTAGTCTCTGAATTAACTGTGTCACTCTCCATCTTAATGAAGAATTCTACCATATTATAGTCACTCTTCCCCAAGGGGCCTCGCACAACAAGATTGTTAATTAGTACTTTCTCATTACACATCACCCAGTCTAGGATGCCCAGCCCTCTAGTTGGTTCCTCGACATATTGGTCTAGAAAATCATCCCCAATACACTCCAGGAAATCCTCCTCCACCGCATTGCTACCAGTTTGGTTAGCCCAGTCAATATGTAGATTAAAGTCGCCCATGATAACTGCTGTACCTTTATTGCATGCATCCCTAATTTCTTGTTTGATGCTGTCCCCATCCTCATTACTATTGATTGGTAGTCTGTACATAACTCCCACTAGCGTTTTACATAGAACCATAGAAAATAGGTGCAGGAGTAGGCCATTCGGCCCTTCGAGCCTACACCACTATTCAATAAGATCATGGCTGATCATTCCCTCAGTACCCCGTTCCTGCTTTGCCTCCATATCCCTTGATCCCCTTAGCCGTAAGGGCCATATCTAACTCCCTCTTGAATATATCCAATGAATTGGCATCAACGACTCTCTGCGGCAGGGAATTCCACAGGTTAACAACTCAGAGTGAAGAAGTTTCTCCTCATCTCAGTCCTAAATGACCTATCCCTTATCCTAAGACTGTGTCCCTTGGTTCTGGACTTCCCCAACATCGGGAACAATCTACCCGCATCTAACCTGTCCCGTCCCGTCAGAATCTTGTATGTTTCTATGAGATCCCCTCTCATCCTTCTATACTCCAGTGAATAAAGGCCCAGTTGATCCAGTCTCTCCTCATGTGTCAGTCCAACCATCCGGGAATCAGTCTGGTGAACCTTCGCTGCACTCCCTCAATAGCAAGAACGTCCTTCCTCAGATTAGGAGACCAAATCTGAACACAATATTCCAGGTGAGGCCTCACCAAGGCCCTGTACAACTGCAGTAAGACCTCCCTGCTCCTATACTCAAATCCCCTAAGCTATGAAGGCCAACATACCATATACCTTCTTTACCGCTGCTGTACTTGTATGCCAAATTTCAATGACTGATGAACCATGACAGCCAGGTCTCATTGCACCTCCCCTTTTCCTAATCTGCCACCATTCAGATAATATTCTGTCTTCGCGTTTTTGCCCCCAAAGTGGATAACCTCACATTTATCCACATTATACTGCATCTGCCATGCATTTGCCCACTCACCTAACCTGTCCAAGTCACCCTGCAGACTCTTAGCGTCCCCCTCACAGCTCACACCGCCACCCTTTGGTATTCTGTAGCTCCACCCATACAGATTCCACATCATCCAAGCTAATGTCCTTCCTTACTATTGCATTAATTTTCACTTTAACCAGCAACGCCTCCCCACCTCCCTTTCCTTTCTGTCTATCCTTCCTAAATGTTGAATGCCCTTGGATGTTGAGTTCCCAGCCTTGGTCACTCTGGAGCCATGTCTCCGTGATGCAAATTACATCATATCCGTTAACTGCCATCTGTGCAGTTAATTCGTCCACCTTATTCCGAATACTCCTCGCATTGAGGCACAGAGCCTTCAGGCTTGTCTTTAACACTCTTTGCCCCTTTAGGATTTTGCTGTAATGTGGCCCTTTTTGCTTTTTGCCTTGGGTTTCTCTGCCCTCCACTTTTACTTTTCTTCTTTCTATCTTTTGCTTCTGCCCCTATTCTGCTTCCCTCTGTCTCCCTGCATAGGTTCCCATCCCCCTGCCATATTAGTTTAAGCCCTCCCCAACAGCACTAGCAAACACTCCCCCTAGGACATTGGTTCTGGTCCTGCCAGGTGCAGACCGTCCAGTTTGTACTGGTCCTACCTCCCCCAGAGCCGGTTCCAAAATCCCAGGAATTTGAATCCCTCCCTTCTGCACCACTCCTCAAGCCACATACTCATCTGAGCTATCCTACAATTCCTACTCTGACTAGCGTGTGACACTAGTAGCAATCCTGAGATTACTACTTTTGAGGTCCTACTTTTTAAATTTAGCTCCTAGCTCCCTAAATTCGTCTTGTAGGACCTCATCCTGTTTTTTTACCTATATCGTTGGTACCTATATGCACCACGACAACTGGCTGTTTACCCTCCCCCCTTCAGAATGTCCTGCACCCGCTCCGAGACATCCTTGACCTTGCACCAGGGAGGCAACATACCATCCTGGAGTCTCGTTTGCGCCCGCAGAGACGTCTGTCTATTTCCCTTACAATAGAATCTACTATCACTATAGCTCTCCCACTCTTTGTCCTGCCTTCCTGTGCAGCAGAGCCACCCACGGTGCCATGGACTTAGCTGCTGCTGCCCTTCCCTGATGAGTCATCCACCTCAACAGTACCCAAAGCAATTTATCTGTTTTGCAGGGGGATAACCGCAGGGGACCCCTGCACTACCTTCCTTCCACTGCTCTTCCTGGTGGTTACCCATCCCCTATCTGGCTGTGTAACCTTGACTTGCGGTAAGACCAACTCACTAAATGTGCTATTCATGGCATTCTCAGCATCGTGGATGCTCCAGAGTAAATCCACCCGCAGCTCCAGTGCTGCAATGCAGTCTGTCAGGAGCTGCAGCCGGATACACTTCCCACATATGTAGTAGTCAGGGACACTGGAAGCGTCCCTGACTTTCCACATAGTACAGGAGGAGCATAACACATGTCTAAGCTCTCCTGCCATGACTTCACCCCTAGATTAACTTAATTTGGCAACAATAATGCTAAAGGATACAGCCTTCTGGACTCAACATCGAGTTCAACAATTTCAGATCATAACCTCTGCCCATTTTTGGCTCCCTTTCCCCACCTCCACCCCCACCCCTCGACCGTATAAGAACATAAGAAATAGGAACAGGAGTAGGCCATACGGCCCCTCGAGCGTGCTCCGCCATTCAATAATATCATGGCTGATCTGATCATGGACTCAGCTCCACTTCCCTGCCCGCTCCCCATAACCCCTTATCCCCTTATCTTTTAAGAAACTGTCTATTTCTGTCTTAAATTTATTCAATGTCCCAGCTTCCACAGCTTTCTGAGGCAGTGAATTCAATAGATTTACAACCCTCAGAGAAGAAATTCCTCCTCATCTGTTTTAAATGGGCGGCTCCTTATTCTAAGATCGTGCCCTCTAGTTCTAGTCTCCCCCATCAGTGGAAACATCCTCTCTGCATCCACCTTGTCAAGCCCCCTCATAATCTTATACATTTCGATAAGATCACCTCTCATTCTTCTGAATTCCAATGAGTAGAGGCCCAACCTACTCAACCTTTCCTCATAAGTCAACCCCCTCATCCCCGGAATCAACCTAGTGAACCTTCTCTGTACTGCCTCCAAAGCAAGTATATCCTTTTGTAAATATGGAAACCAAAAGTGCACGCAGTATTCCAGGTGTGGCCTCACCAATACCTTATATAGCTGTAGTAAGACTTCCCTGCTTTTATATTCCATCCCTTTTGTAAAAAAGGCCAAGATACTATTGGCCTTCCTGATCACTTGCATACTATCCTCTTGTGTTTCATGCACAAGTACCCCCAGGTCCCGATGTACTGCGGCACTTTGCAATCTTTCTCCATTTAAATAATAACTCGCTCTTTGATTTTTTTCTGCCAAAGTGCATGACCTCACACTTTCCAACATTATACACCATCTGCAAAATTTTTGCCCACTCACTTAGCCTGTCTATGTCCTTTTGCAGATTTTTTGTGTCCTCCTCACACATTGCTTTCCCTCCCATCTTTGTATCGTCAGCAAACTTGGCTACGTTACACTCAGTCCCTTCTTCCAAGTCGTTAATATAGATTGTAAATAGTTGGGGTCCCATCACCGATTCCTACAGCACCCCACTAGTTACTGGTTGCCAATCCTCTCTCAATGCTAATATATTATCCCCAACCCCGTGAACTTTTATCTTGTGCAGTAACCTCTTATGTGGCACCTTGTCAAATGGCTTCTGGAAGTCCAAATACACCACATCCATTGTTTCCCCTTTATCCACCCTGTTAGATACATCCTCAAAGAACACCAGCAAATTTGTCAAACTTGTTTTTATTCTCTGTCTCCAATGGCAGCTGGTCATTATTCTGCCATTCACAACCTATCTAGACTAACCCTTCCACCCCATCAAAGACCTTCCCTTTTGTTCTTTCTTCCCCTCCCCCTTTCAGTGCTCCTTAAGATCTGTTCTTTTCGAACATATTCGGCAGTTCTGACGAAGGGTCATCAACCTGAAATGTTAACTCTGTTCTTTTCTCCACAGATGTTGCCTGACCCGCTGAGATTTCCAGCATTTTATTTCGGATTCCAGCATCCGCAGTATTTGGCTTTGATAGCAATGTTAAGTGGTTTAGGGAAAGTTCCAAAGAGTAGGGACATAGAGGGTGAATTTCCGTGAGGGTTTTCCTGCTTGTCCATCGTAACTATGACAGAAAAGCCATAGAAACCCCAGAAAAACATCGTATATTGGAGTTTGTGAAGGGCAGACAGGGGAAGCCAATGAGGAAGGCATTGAAGAAATTAGTTTCAGAGGGTAATGAAGGCGTAGATTGGGGTTTGAGCAATGTATGGAGAGAGTAGGTCAGGCAATATTTTGAAGTTAAAAAAATGTAGTATTATTGGATAGAGGACAGGATGTGACTTTGATTTTGCTGATGCTCAGCCAAGACTTGTGTTGAATAAGCAGTGAGAATTGGTGGTGGAGTGGTAATACAGGTTGAGCGTCTGAAATCCAGAGTTCCAAAATTCGGAATGTTCCGGAATCCGGACACCAGGCCGAACCGTGGAGAAGTTGTCCAGAAACCGGAAAATGTTCGAAATCCAGACTCCCCCCGCTTGGCGGCCCGACTTCCCCCCCGGCCCAACCTCGCCCCAGCCCTTGGTGGCCCGACCTCGCTCCAGCCCTCGACGGCCTGACCTCGCTCCGGACCAACCTCGCCCGGCCCTTGGCGGCCCAACCTCCGGCCCGACTTCGCCCCGGTGTCGATCAGGCCAGACTTCGCCCCGGCCCTCGACGGCCTGACCTCGCCTCCCCCTTACCTCAGCGGGCCGATCTCGCCCCCTGACCTCGGTTGCCCGACCTCACCTACCTCGGCCCAGGCAAAGATGTTCCAAAATCCGGAAATACCCAGAATCCGGAACGGCCTCAGTCCCGAGGTTTCCGGATTTTGGACAATCAACCTGTATTGGCATACATGTGAAAACTGACCTTGTGTTTCTGGATGATGTCATTGAGGGGTAGTGTATAAGTAAAAGGGGACCAAGGATGGCACACCTCTGCAGGCACAGAAGGTGAAATTGTTGAATATTGAATGTGGTCATCATCTCCCAGGGTAACAACAGCAGTTTTATATCTGACTGTCAGATTCATAGAAACATAGAAAATAGGTGCAGGAGTAGGCCATTCGGCCCTTCGAGCCTGCACCGAAACCCTCACTTGAAATATTGTCTCCTTGCTGGGCCATAGCCACAGATGTTCGGTACTTTCCAATACCTTGTCTAAATAGCCATTACTTAACTGTGAGCCTCCACCAATTTTGCAATTGGTGCTGGGCATTACACTGGGCTGTTGCGATTGGGCATTACAAACAAGCCCAGTCTTGCCCCCAACCAACATTCACATGTGCACTTCCAGCAGAGGTTTCTTAGTACTGTTTAAGGTGAGAATCCTGACCAGTTTTCATTTCACTAACATTGAAGCCAATTGAAGTACACCAATTACCACCCGTGTTATGGTCTGCTATCTCAGCAGAATGGAAATTGAACCTGGGACCTTCTTTGTGTGTATGGCAGAGTTAGGATAAATAGATGGAATAGACTCAGTCATCAGCGGAGCATACCTAAATCTGACTTTGAGTCCAGCTAGTAATATTTTGTTGATTCTAGTTGAAAATATGACACGTCAGTTTAATTGTGATTGGTTTTTATTTACAATGAACCCAGACTTTGTTTAAATTGTACTATAGGCATACATAAAGATCTACCAAGGTGAAGAACTGCCACATCCCAAATCCATGTTGCAGGTACTGTAGCTCTATTAATATTTTTCTTTTTCTGCAAGTTACTGTTCCTTGCTCTCTCATTACTTCATTTATAACTATGCATATGGTTCAGTTTTTGCAATTGTCTTAGCTGAAGTAAAATGCTTAATCTATCTGTTTCACTCAGTAATAATATATGGTAATTATCTGCAGCGCCAGATTAAATTAAAATGCAGTAATTTTCTAGCCCTTAAATAAAGAGTTCTTTGCTGAAATGTACTTCTAATTTTTGGAGATGCATCAAGTTGTAGCATAGCATGTGTTGCCAAGGAATAGGCAGTGCAGGTTCAATCCTCCTTCCACCGAGTTCCTGAGGCCAAGCATTTCTCAATTGGGAGAGTGGGAAAAGGCAGGGGGAAGAGAAGAGCAAAATAAAATTAAATGGGAAGTGTTATATATGTACACATGACCAATGTGTGAGACTTGCCACCAAGGGGCGCATCTGTGGGAGACCCAAAGGTCACCTGCACACCCTGGGCAAGCAGGTACAAAAGGCAGACTACCATGCAACCTCCTCACTCTGGAGTTAGAATAAAGAGGACCAAGGTCACAACAGTTTGAGCTTAAGATGTACAGTCTTGCGGAGTTATTGTAAACGTAACAATTGGCGACGAGTAACAGATCACGTACTTTCACGCAATTATGGCTGCCGTTGGTATTCTTGAGAGATTTGTTGAGGGTGATGATTGGGAAGCCTTCGTTGAGCGTCTTGACCAGTACTTCGTGGCCAACGAGCTGGAAAAGGAAGAAACCGCGGTCAAGCGCAGGGCAATTCTCCTCACCGTTTGTGGGTCCACAATATATGGCCTCATCAAAAATTTGCTAGCACCGACGAAACCAACGGAGAAGACATATAAAGAGTTGTGCACGCTGGTTCGGGAACACCTCAAGCTGAAGGAGAGCATCTTGATGGCCAGGTATCGCTTTTATATGCACCACCGTTCCGAGGGCCAGGACATGGCGAGCTATGTCGCCGACCTTGCGGGACCGTGTGTATTTGCTGGATTTTTGGGGGAAGCGTTGCGGGACTTTCTCATGCTTGGAATCGGCCACGAGGTCATTCTTCGCAAACTGCTGTCTGCCGAATCCCAAGATCTGAGCAAGGCCCTCACGCTAGCCCAGGCTTTTATGTCCACGACGATAACACTAAACAGCTATCATTGCAGCATCGGAACTCACCGGCAAGTACTGTGCATAAAATAATGCCTTCAGCAGGCAGAACAGTACATGGCAGGGCCTACACGCCCGCAGAGGCCAGACCTAGGATGACTCAGAGTCCGCCGTGGGGCGTGAATGTGAATCCATTAGCACTATGTTGGCGCTGTGGGGGTAATCATTGAGCCTATCACTGTCGATTCAAGCACTACGTGTGTAAGGGTAGTGGAACAAAGGGGCACCTCCAGCGAATGTGCAGACGTGCTGCAACTCACCACGTGGCAGAGTCAGCAGAAGATGACCGATCCGGCGCAGATCACGCTGAATGAGTAAGAGAGGCAACTCAGCCCGAGGCTGAAGAGGAAGTGTACGGAGTACACACCTTCACCACCAAAAGCCCTCCGATAATGTTAAACGTAAAATGAAACGGCATTCCAGTTTCCATGGAATTGGACATGGGGGCAAGTCAGTCAATTATGAGCCAGAAGGCTTTTGAGAAACTGTGGGGCAACAAGGCACAAAGGCCAAAACTAAGCACAATCCACACCTAGCTGCGCACTTACACCAAAGAGCTCATACCAGTCATTGGCAGTCCGGCAGTGAAAATATTGTACGATGGGGCTGTGCATGATTTACCACTATGGATTGTACCAGGCGATGGCCCAACGCTGTTCAGCAGAAGCTGGCTAGGAAAGATCCGATGGAACTGGGACGACATCAAAGCTCTGTCTTCGGAGGATGACGCCTCGTGCGCCCAGGTGCTAAACAAATTCCCGTCGTTATTCGAACCAGGCATCGGCAACTTCACAGGCGCCAAAGTGCAGATCCAACTAATCCCTGATGCACGACCCATTCATCACAAGGCCCAACCGGTTCCATACATGATGCGAGAGAAAGTCGAGATCGAGCTGGACAACTCGAGAGGGGATCACATCGCCAGTTGAGTTCAACGTGTGGGCCAGTCCAATTGTGCCAGTGTTGAAGAGCGATGGGACGGTCAGAATATGCGGGGACTACAAGGTAATGATCAACTGAGTCTCGTTACAGGACCAGTACCCGCTACCCAAAGCAGATGACCTGTTTGCAACACTAGCAGGGGGGGGTGAAGTCGTTCACCAAGCTGGATCTAACCCCTGCTTACATGACACAGGAGCTGGCTGAACCTTCAAAAAAATTGATGTGCATCAACACACACAGAGGACTGTTCATATACCACAGATGCCCCTTTGGGATTCGCTCGACGGCGGCCATCTTCAAGCGGAACATGGAGAGTCTGCTGAAATCAGTCCGCACACCATGGTGTTCCAAGATGACATCTTAATCACTGGCCGCAATACCACCGAATACTTGCACAACCTGGAAGAGGTTCTCAAGCGACTGGACAGAGTGGGACTCCGGCTGAAATGCTCCAAGTGTGTTTTCCTGGCGCCAGAGGTCAAATTTCTGGGGAGAAAGATTGCGGCGGACAGCATCAGACCCACAGACTCCAAGGCGGAGGCCATCAAGAATGCACCCAGACCACAGAATGTGACGGAGCTGCGTTCGTTCCTGGGGCTCCTCAACTATTTTGGTAACTTTCTACCGGGGTTGAGCACTTCGCTGGAACCATTGCATTTATTGCTACGCAAGGGTGACGACTGGGTTTGGGGTAAATCTCAAGAGACAGCCTTTAACAAGGCCAGAAACCTGCTATGTTCTAACAAGTACTTGTATTGTATGACCCATGTAAACATTTAGTACTAGCTTGTGATGCATCTTCATAGGGGGTCGGTTGTGTCTTACAGCAAGCCAATGTGCCAGGCAAACTGCAACCGGTTGCATATGCGTCCAGAAGCTTATCTAAGGCTGAAAGAGCCTACAGTATGGTTGAGAAAGAAGCATTAGCATGCGTATACGGGGTTAAGAAAATGCATCAATACCTATTTTGGCTCCAGTTCGAGCTCGAAACCGACCATAAGCCGCTCATTTTGTTGTTCTCAGAAAGCAAAAGGTATTAACACGAATGCTTCGTCCCGCATCCAAAGATGGGCACTAACGTTATCTGCGTATGATTATGTAATCCGCCACAGACCAGGCGCTGAGAACTGTGCGGATGCCCTCAATCGGTTACCATTGACGATCACCGGGGTGGAAATGGCACAACCTGCAGACTTGCTCCTTGTAATGGATGCTTTTGAGAGCGAGGGGTCACCCGTCACGGCTCGCCAGATCAGGACCTGGACTAGCCAGGACCCGGTGCTATCACCAGTAAAAAGCTGCGTCCTCAATGGGAGCTGGTCAGTGGTCCCAGGGGAAATGCAAGATGAAATTAAGCGCTTTCACTGACGCAAGGACGAAATGTCCATCTATTCGGACTGCCTTCTATGGGGGAAATCATGTAATTTTGCCAAAAAAAGGCAAGGAAACATTTATACATGACCTTCACGGTACCCATCCAGGCATAATCATGATGGAGGCTATCACCAGATCACACGTTTGGTGGCCCGGCATTGATTCGGAATTGGAGTCATGTGTACACCAATGTAACACTTGCTCACAGTTGAGCAACGCACCAAGCGAGGCCCCACTGAGTCTGTGGTCATGGTCCTCCGAACCATGGTCAAGGGTCCATGTAGATTTTGCTGGCTCCTTTTTAGGAAAGATGTTCCTAGTAGCAGTTGACGCTTACTCTAAGTGGATTGAATGTATAATAATGTCGTCATGTACGTCCACTACCACCATTGAAAGCCTCCGGGCCATGTTCGCCACCCATGGTTTGCCCGACGTCTTTGTTAGTGACAATGGACTATGCTTCACCAGCTCGGAATTCAACGAGTTCATGACCTGCAATGGCATCAAGCATGTCAGGCCTGCGCTGTTTAAACCCGTATCCAATGGTCAAGGGAATGGGCAGTCCAAACCATCAAGCAGAGCTTGAAACGCATGATGGCTGGTTCCCTGCAGACCCAGTTATCTCAGATTCTGCTCAGCTACCGCATGGGACCCCACTTGTTTACCGGGGTCCCCCTGCAGAAATGCTAATGAAGAGAGTACTCAAAACCAGGCTTTCCTTAGTCCACCCAGATCTCAATGATTATGTAGAAACCCAGCGTCAACGGCATAACATGTACCACGATCGCGCGGCTGTATCGCGCGACATTGAAGTTAATGACCCTGTGTTTGTTCTTAATTATGGTCATCGTCCCAAATGGGTTGCTGACACTGTGTTAGCCAAGGAGGGGAATAGAGTGTTGTCAAAATTTTGAATGGACAAACGTGTAGAAAGCACTTGGATCAGACCAAACTGCGGTTTACTGACAACCAAGAACAATTTGAAGAGGACATTACCATCAATGATCCACACACACACACCCAACCAGCAATCGACCTCGCGGTCAGCCACGAGGATGAACCCACCATGCTCAACAGTCCGATCAGACCAGCCACACCGACCGACTCACCCATGCCAGGACTTCAACTCAGGCAATCAACCCGGGAATGCAGAACCCCGGATCGCCTCAACTTGTAAATAACTTGTACATAGGACTTTGGGGGGGGGAATGATGTTATGTATGTAAACATTACCAATGTGTAAGACTTGCCACCAGGGGGCGCACCTGTGGGAGACCCAAGGGTCACCTGCACACCCTGGGCAAGCAGGTATAAAAAGGCAGACTACCATGCTGCCTCCTCACTCTGAAGTTACAATAAAGAGACCAAGGTCACAACAGTTTGAATTAAGATGTACAGTCTTGTGGAGTTATTCTAAAAGTAACAGGACGTCTTCACCATACTGCTCTCTAATGCTTCTTACCAGGCAGCCAATGTTATCATTGTGAGTGCCCTAGGGATCAGCTGCCAGCCCAACCCTATTCTAGCAGAAGGCGGATGGCTCAGGGAAATGAACAAAGTGGAAAAAGAATTGGAACGAAGAGTATGTGCTCTATAGGAGGGCCCATACCCTGACAAAAAGGGAATAGTATAAATGTGATTTCAGTACAAAGCTCTCAGCCAAGGTTATGGTGACATTTATAGATTAACAATCAGTGAGGTATTTGATTAGCCTGAACAACTGAAAAAGTTATAAGTAGAATTGTGTTACTACCTTTTCCTGGAACAGGGAGAGTCGTGAAGTGTCCTTTCAGTATTTATAGCAATACTTCTTTCTTGCTGTATTCCTTTGAACATTCTGGATCTGTCTGGCTGGTGGCTGTTGTTCTATTTTATTTTATTAGTTCCTGGGATGTGGGAGTCACTGGCAAGGCTAGAATTTATTGCCCATCCCTAATTGTCCTTAGAAGGTGGTGGTGAGCCGCCTTCTTTAACCACTACAGTCCTTGTGGTGAAGCTGTTCCCACAGTGCGGTTAGTGAGGGAGTTCCAAGATTTTGACCCAGCGGCAATGAAGGAATGGAGATATATTTCCAAGTCAGGCTGGTGTGTAACTTGGAGGGGAACTTGCAGGTGATGGCATCCCCATGCGCCTGCTGCCCTTGTCTTTCTAGGTGGTAGAGGTCGCGGGTTTGGGAGGTGTTGTCGGAGAAGCTGTGGCAAGTTGTTGCAGTGCATCTTGTACATGGTATACACTTCAACCACATTGAGCTGGTAGTGGAGAGAGTGAATGTTTAAGTTGGTGGATGGGGTGCCAATCAAACAGACTGCTTTGTCCTGGATGGCGTCAAGAATCTAGAGTGTTGTTGGAGCTGCACACATCCAGGTAAGTAGAGAGTATTCCATCACACTCCTGACTTGTGCCTTGTAGATGGTGGAAAGGCTTTGGGTATCAGGAAGTGAGACAGTTGCTGCAGAATACCCAGCCTCTGACCTACTCTTGTAGCCACAGTATTTATGTGGCTGGTCCAGTTAAGTTTCTGGTCAATGGTGATTCCCAGGATGTTGATGATGGAGAATTCGACAATGGTAATGCCACTGAATGTCAAGGGGCAATGGTTAGACTCTCTGTTGTTGGATATACTCATTGCGTGGCACTTGTGTGTGGTATGAATGTTACTTGCCACTTATCAGCCCAAGTCTGATTGTCATCCAGGTCTTGCTGCATGCGGGCATGGATTGCTTCATTATCTGACAAGTTGCGAATGGAACTGAACACTGTACAATCATCAGCGAACATCCCCACTTCTGACCTTATATTGGAGGGAAGGTCATTGATGAAGCAGCTGAAGATGATTGGGTCTAGGACACTGCCCTGAGAAACTGCTGCAGCGATATTCTGGGGCTGAGGTGATTGACCTCCAACAACAACAACTATCTTCCTTTGTGCTAGGTATGACTCCAGACAGTGGAGAGTTTTCCCCGATTCCCATTGACTTCAATTTTACTAGGGCTCCTTGGTGCCACACTCGGTCAAATGCTGCCTTGATGTCAAGGGCAGTCATTCTCACCTCACCTTTGGAATTCAGCTCTTTTGTCCATGTTTGAGGTCTGGAGCAGAGTGATCCTGGCGGAACCCAAAATTAAGCATCATTGAGCTGGTTATTGGTAAGTGGGTGCCGTTTGATAGCACAATAGATGACTCATTCCATCATTTTGCTGATGATGGATAGACGACTAATGGGGCGGTACTTGGCCGGATTGGATTTGTCCGACTTTTTGTGGACAGGACATATCTGGGCAGTTTTCCATATTGTCAGGTAGATGCCAATGTTGTGGCTGTACTGGAACAGCTTGGATGGAGGCGCAGATAATTTTGGAGCACAAGTCTTCAGCATGACAGCTAGGATGTTGTCAGGGCCCATAGCCTTTGCTGTATCCAGTGCGCTTGGCCGTTTGTTGATGTCACGTGAAGTGAATCAAAATGGCTGAAGACTGGCTTCTGTGATGGTGGGGACCTCAGGAGGAGACTGATACTTCTGGCTGAAGATGGTTGCAAATGCTTTAGACTTGTCTTTTGCACTCGCGTGCTGGGCTCCACCATCATTGTGGATGTGGCAGGACTGCAGATCCGTTGATTGTGGGATTGCTTAGCTGTCTTTAGCATGCTGTTTCCGCTGTTTAGCTTGCACAGTTCCGTGTTACAGCTTCCGCAGATTGGCACCTCATTTTTAAATATACCTGGTGCTGCTCCTGGTATGCTCTTCTACAATTCTCATTGAATACTAGGACAGAATATGATTGTTATAGAGTTCCCAAACCTGAACAGTGTGGCTATGGTGTCATGTGTAACCTTTAAGTGATACAGTATTCCAAAACAAATACCTATTAAATAGATCTGTTTTAAATTAGGACACCTTTGTTTCTTCAATAATGAATCCTGTCTGTTACATTTGATATAGATAAAACACATACAATATATAAAGAAATTTATAAATCAAAATTAAAATGGATGCTTATAAATATACAGGCTTTAATTAATGTATGTTGTCATGAAAGAAACAGTACTGAAGTTGAAGGATTGCTATCTCATGTGATGATAGAACATAGATCTATCTGGTTGGCCCTCCTCCTGGACATCTGGGAGGTTCTTTTCACATTGCGCTGGTCAACAAACTATTTCAGGATAGGAGTCGAGATGTTGAAACATATCCAGTTCAGTCTCAAAGTATATATAACTTCACTTAGCAGAGGGGTGAATAAGCAGGGGGCACAGATTTAAAGTAGTTGGTAGAAGGATTAGAGGGGAGATGAGGAAGAATTTCTTCACCCAGAGGGTGGTGGGAGTCTGGAACTCACTGCCGAAAAAGGTGGTAGAGGCAGACACCCTTATCACATTTAAAAAGGTACTTAGATGTGCACTTAAGGGGCTTAAAATTGGCCAGGAGTTGCTCCGTTTTTTTTGGAGCAACTTGATTTTTCTGGAGTATCTTAAAAATCCCCATTTTGCACATTCAATTTGCGCCAGTGTATGTGAGTTAGTTCCAATTTTTTTTAGTTTAGTTTAGTTTTTCTCAAAAGGGGGCGTTACCAGCCACCTACGCCAGTTTTGTCCATTTAGGCTATTTTGGCCAGCTAATAATTACTCCAAATCTACTTAGGCCAGCATATGTGGCCACTTCAGAAAACCCTTGTGGAGAGTTAAGAAATCAGCACAGGTAAGTACATCGGAGGCCAACAGAACTTAATGATTTGACTAAAGAATGTGAATAGGATCAAACAGCTATACAGGACGTCATATGACTAACTTCGCAAAGTTAATTTACTATACAACAGAAGGCATTCATGGAAGCTTAAACGACAAAAATAAAAGAAGTAAAAGATAGTTGAATTGAATTGCCCTAATCTCACAACTAAATTAAACAACTATTTGTTTGCAGTGATTATACTGGACCAAAATTGAGCCCATATTATCAAAATGAAGTCTACTTCAATAAATAAAATATTCTCTCCATGTTCCTCCGTCACTTAGAAACATAGAAAATAGGTGCAGGAGTAGGCCCTTTCGGCCCTTCGAGCCTGCACCGCCATTCAATGAGTTCATGGCTGAACATGCAACCTCAGTACCCCATTCCTGCTTTCTCGCCATACCCCTTGATCCCCCTAGTAGTAAGGGCTACATCTAACTCCTTTTTGAATATATTTAGTGAATTGGCCTCAACAACTTTCTGTGGTAGAGAATTCCACAGGTTCACCCACTCTCTGGGTGAAGAAGTTTCTCCTCATCTCGGTCCTAAATGGCTACCCCTTATCCTTAGACTGTGACCCCTGGTTCTGGACTTCCCCAACATTGGGAACATTCTTCCTGCATCTAACCTGTCTAAACCCGTCAGAATTTTAAACGTTTCTATGAGATCCCCTCTCATTCTTCTGAACTCCAATGAATACAAGTCCAGTTGATCCAGTCTTTCTTGATATGTCAGTCCCGCCATCCCGGGAATCAGTCTGGTGAACCTTCGCTGCACTCCCTCAATAGCAAGAATGTCCTTCCTCAAGTTAGGAGACCAAAACTGTACACAATACTCCAGGTGTGGCCTCACCAAGGCCCTGTACAACTGTAGCAACACCTCCCTGCCCCTGTATTCAAATCCCCTCGCTCTGAAGGCCAACATGCTATTTGCTTTCTTAACCGCCTGCTGTACCTGCATGCCAACCTTCAATGACTGATGTACCATGACACCCAGGTCTCGTTGCACCTCCCCTTTTCCTAATCTGTCACCATTCAGATAATAGTCTGTCTCTCTGTTTTTACCAACAAAGTGGATAACCTCACATTTATCCACATTATACTTCATCTGCCAGGCATTTGCCCACTCACCTAACCTATCCAAGTCACTCTGCAGCCTCATAGCATCCTCCTCGCAGCTCACACTGCCACCCAACTTAGTGTCATCCGCAAATTTGGAGATACTACATTTAATCCCCTCGTCCAAATCATTAATGTACAATGTAAACAGCTGGGGCCCCAGCACAGAACCTTGCGGTATCCCACTAGTCACTGCCTGCCATTCTGAAAAGTACCCATTTACTCCGACTCTTTGCTTCCTGTCTGACAACCAGTTCTCAATCCATGTCAGCACACTACCCCCAATCCCATGTGCTTTAACTTTGCACATTAATCTCTTGTGTGGGACCTTGTCGAAAGCCTTCTGAAAGTCCAAATACACCACATCAGCTGGTTCTCCCTTGTCCACTCTACTGGAAACATCCTCAAAAAATTCTAGAAGATTTGTCAAGCATGATTTCCCTTTCACAAATCCATGCTGACTTGGACCTATCATGTCACCTCTTTCCAAATGCGCTGCTATGACATCCTTAATAATTGATTCCATCATTTTACCCACTACTGATGTCAGGCTGACCGGTCTATAATTCCGTTTTCTCTCTCCCTCCTTTTTTTTAAAAAAAAGTGGGGTTACATTGGCTACCCTCCACTCCATAGGAACTGATCCAGAGTCTATGGAATGTTGGAAAATGACTGTCAATGCATCCGCTATTTCCAAGGCCACCTCCTTAAGTACTCTGGGATGCAGTTCATCAAGCCCAGGGGATTTATCGGCCTTCAATCCCATCAATTTCCCCAACACAATTTCCCGACTAATAAGGATTTCCCTCAGTTCCTCCTTCTTACCTGACCCTCTGACCCCTTTTATATCCGGAAGGTTGTTTGTGTCCACCTTAGTGAATACCGAACCAAAGTACTTGTTCAATTGGTCTGCCATTTCTTTGTTCCCCATTATGACTTCCCCTGATTCTGACTGCAGGAGACCTAAGTTTGTCTTCACTAACCTTTTTCTCTTTACATATCTATAGAAACTTTTGCAGTCCGTCTTAATGTTCCTTGCAAGCTTCCTCTCGTACTCTATTTCCCCCCTTCCTAATTAATCCCTTTGTCCTCCTCTGCTGAATTCTAAATTTCTCCCAGTCCTCACGTTTGCTACTTTTTCTGGCCAATTTATATGCCTCTTCCTTGGATTTAACACTATCCCTAATTTCTCTTGTTAGCCACGGTTGAGCCACCTTCCCTGTTTTATTTTTACTCTAGTCAGGGATGTACAATTGTTGAAGTTCATCCATGTGCTCTTTTAATGTTTGCCATTGCCTATCCATCGTCAACCCTTTAAGTGTCCTTCGCCAGTCTATTCTAACCAATTCACATCTCATACTGTCAAAGTTACCTTTCCTTAAGTTCAGGACCCTATAACTGCTGCACCTTTATTGCATGCACCCCTAATTTCCTGTTTGATGCCCTCCCCAACATCACTACTACTGTTTGGAGGTCTGTACACAACTCCCATTAACGTTTTTTGCCCTTTGGTGTTCTGCAGCTCTACCCATATAGATTCCACATCATCCAAGTAATGTCCTTCCTAACTACTGCATTAATCTCCTCTTTAACCAGCAACGCTACCCCAACCTCCTTTTTCTTTCTGTCTATCCTTCCTGAATTTTGAATACCCCTGGATGTTGAGTTCCCGGCCTTGGTCACCCTGGAGCCATATCTCCGTAATCCCAATAATATCATAGTCATTAATAGTTGCCTGCGCAGTTAATTCGTCCACCTTATTACGAATACTCCTCGCATTGAGGCACAGAGCCTTCAGGCTTGTCTTTTCAACACACTTTGTCCCTTTAGAATTTTGCTGTAATGTGGCCCTTTTTGATTTTTGTCTTGGGTTTCTCTGCCCTCCGCTTTTACTTTTCTTCTTTCTATCTTTTGCTTTTGCCCCCATTCTACTTCCCTCTGTCTCCCTGCATAGATTCCCATCCCCTTGCCTTATTAGTTTAACCCCTCCCCGACAGCACTAGCAAACACTCCACCTAGGACATTGGTTCCGGTCCTGCCCAGCTGCAGACTGTCTGGTTTGTACTGGTCCCACCTCCCCCAGAACCGGTTCCAATGTCCCAGGAATTTGAATCCCTCCCTCCTGTACCACGCCTCAAGCCACGTATTCATCTTAGCTATCCTGCAATTACTACTCTGACTAGCACGTGACACTGGTAGCAATCCTGAGATTACTACCTTTGAGATCCTGCTTTTTAAATTTAACTCCTAGCTCGCTAAGTTTAGCTAGTAGGATCTCATCCCGTTTTTTACCTATATCGTTGGTATCTACATGCACCCGACAACTGGCTGTTCGCCCTCCCCCTCCAAAATGTCCTGCAGCCACTCCGAGACATCCTTGACCCTTGCACCAGGGAGGCAACATACCATCCTGGAGTCTTGATTGCGTCCACAGAAACACCTATCTATTCCCCTTACAATAGAATTCCTTACCATTATAGCTCTCCCACTCTTTCTTGCCCTACAGTGCAGCAGAGTCACCTATGGTGCCATGAGCTAGGCTGCTGCTGCCTTCCCCTGATGAGTCATTCCCCCCCAACAGTACCCAAAACGGTGTATCTGTTTTGGAGGGGGATGATCGCAGGGGTCCCCTGCAGTACCTTCCTTCCACTGCTCTGCCTGATGGTCACCCATTCCTTATCTGCCTGAGTAACCTTTGCCTCCAGTGTGACCAACTCACTAAACGTGCTATTCACGGCATCCTCAGCATCGCGGATGTTCCAGAGTGAATCCATGCGCAGCTCCAGTGCCGCAATGCGGTCTGTCAGGAGCTGCAGCAGGATACATTTCCTGCTCATGTAGTCATCAGGGACACTGGAAGCGTCCCTGACTTCCCACATAGCACAGGAGCATGACACGTGTCTGAGCTCTCCTGGCATGACTTAACCCTTAGATTAACTTAATTTGGCAACAATGTCAAAGGTTTCCTACTGATAAGGAAATAAAAAAAAGGAAAAAAAAGATTAAATACTCACCAATCCACCAGCCAATCACTTACCCGCTTGGCTGTGACGTCACCCTTCGATTTCTTTCTACTTATTTGTTTACCATCTGCCCCTGCACCAGCTAGCTCCTCCGACTGCCGCCCTTTTATGGGCCACGCCTCTCCAACAAGTAAAAGAGCTGGAATGGCGGGCCCTGGGACATCGTGGCCCCCTGACCTGCGAGCGAACAGCTCCACAGGTCGGCAAGTAAAAGAGCTGGAGTGGCATACCACTTCAACCTCCAGCGTGAGCTGCTCCAAGGATTTTGAGATCGGCGACTGTGTGACATCATCAAAACCCTGGTCGCCATTTTGGAGCGTAGGCAGGAACATCGGCAGGGCCCAGATACAGAGGAGTGGGAAGGTCGGGGCAAATGAGCAGCGAGTGTTTGTGGCGGAGGTGCGACAGACGAGGGTACGAGGCCCAGAAGAGGCGGGGGCCCAGGGGCAACACGGGCCAGCCCACAGTGCGATATGTGTGCACGCTAGGTCCATGCAACCGAGCATGTCTCCAGTCGCCTTGGTTAACCCTTGCCAATGGACCAAGACCTAGCTCTGTCAAAGCCGTGTGGTGGCTGGTGTGCAAGTCACCACACATTAAAAAAATTCATGCGCAGGCATCTTCCACCCCCTCAATTGGAGTTCAGGACTGGAACATCGGGTCCTTCATCGAAACATCTGTGAACTCGTGGAAGCAAGTCATCCTCCTTCGAGGGACCGCCTATGATGAGCATTTAAAGAATTAATGCATAATTTACAACAAACATACATTCCTTTAAGACACAAAAATCCCACAGGAAAATTGGTCCAACCATGACTAACAAGACAAGTTAAAGATAGTATTCGATCAAAGGAAGAGGCTTATAATGTTGCCAAAAAGAGCAGTAAGCCTGAGGATTCGGAGGATTTTAGAATTCAACAAAGGAGGGTCAAGAAATTGAAAAGGGAAACTAGAATGAGAGTAATCTAGCGAGAGACATAAAAACAGACTATAAAAGTATCTATAGATATATAAAAAGGAAAAGATTAGCAAAAGTAAATATGGATCCCCTACAGGCTGAGACAGGAGAAATTATAATGGGGAATAAGGAAATGCCAGAGAAATTGAACAAATACTTTATGTCTGTCTTCACAGAAGAAGACATGAAAAACCTCCCGGAAATAGTGGCGCACCTAAGGGTCTAGTGAGAATGAGGAACTGAAAGACATTAGTTTTAGTAAAAAAATAGCACTGGAGAAATTAATGGGACTGAAAGCTGATAAATCCCCCGGACCTGATGGCCTACATCCTTGAAAGAGGTGGCTATAGAGATAGTGGATGCATTGGTTGTCGTCTTCCAAAATTCCATAGATTCTAGAACGGTTCCCGCAGATCGGAAGGTAACTGATGTAACACCGCTATTTAAGAAAGGAGAAAGGAGGGAGAGAAAATGGGGAACTACAGACCAGTTAGAGCCGGACATCAGTAGTAGGGAAAATGCTAGAATCTATTATTAAGGACGTGGTAACAGGGCACTTAGAAAATAATAATAGGATTGGGCAGAGTCAACACGGATTTATAAAAGGGAAATCATGTTTCACAAATCTGTTAAGAGTTTTTGGAGGCTGTAACTAGCAGAATAGATAAGGGGGGGGGGGGCGGGCGGTGGGGGTGGAACCAGTGGATGTGGTATATTTAGATTTTCAGAAGGCATTCAATAAGGTGCCACACAAGAGGTTATTGAACAAAATTAGGTCTCATGGGTTTGGGGGTAATCCACACTAGCATGGATTGAGGATTGGTTAACGACAGAAAACAGGTCATTTTCGGGTTGGCAGGCTGTAACTAGTTGGGTGCCGCAAGGATTGGTGCTTGGGCCCCAGCTATTCACAATCTACATCAATGATTTGGGGACCAAATGTAATATATCCAAGTTTTCTGATGATACAAATTTAGGTGGGAATATAAGTTGTGAGGAGGATGCAAAGAGACTTCAAGGAGATATTGACAGGCTAAGTGAGTGGGCAAGAACATGGCAAATAGAATATAATGTGGAGAAATATGAAGTTATCCACTTTGGTACAGAAAATAGAAAAGCAGAGTTTTTTTTAAGATGGTGAGAGATTGAGAAATGTTGTTGTTCATGGGGACCTGGGTGTGCTTGTACACGAATCACTGAAAGTTAACATGCAAGTACAGCAAGCAATTAAAAATGCAAATTATATGTTAGCCTTTATTACAAGAATATTTGAGTATAAGAGTAAAGACATCTTACTGCATTTATATAGGACCCTGGTGAGACCACACCTAGAGTATTGTGTGCAGTTTTGGTCTCCTTATCAAAGGAAGATATACTTGCCATTGAGGGAGTACAACAAAGGTTCACCAGACTAATTCCTGGGATGGAGCGATTGTTATACTAGGAGAGATTGAGTAGACTAGGCCTACATTCTCTAGAGTTTAGATGAATGAGAGGTGATCTCATTAGAAACATGCAAAATACTTACAGGGTAGATGCAGGGATGATGTTTCCTTTGGCTGAGGAGTCTAGAACCAAGGGTCACAGTCTCAGAATAAGGGGTCGGCCATTGAGGAGATGAGAAGAAATGTTTTCACTCAGAGGATGGTGAATCTTTGGAATTCTATACCTCGTAGAGGGCTGTGGAGGCTCAGTCTTTGAGTATGTTCAAAGATTTTTGGCTATTAAGGGAATCAAGGGATGTGGGGACAGAGCAGAAAAATGGAGTTGAGGTAGATCAGCCATGATCTGATTGAATGGCAGAGCAGGCTCGATGGGCTGAATGGCCTACTCCTACTTCTAATTTTTATGTTCTGAAATGACCAAATTATTCAATTTCATAATTTGCCATTGTGCGATTTGAACTCATATCCTGTGGCTTACTAGTGCAGTACCATAGCCACTAGGATACCATACCTCCATAATGTGGGAAATGTCATATTGGTGCAGTAGCGAGTACATAAGAACATAAGAATTAGGAACAGGAGTAGGCCATCTAGCCCCTCGAGCCTGCTCCGCCATTCAAGGTCATGGCCGATCTGGCCGTGGACTCAGCTCCACTTACCCGCCCGCTCCCCATAACCCTTAATTCCATTATTGGTTAAAAATCTATCCGTGATTTGAATACATTCAATGAGCTAGCCTCAACTGCTTCCCTGGGCAGAGAATTCCACAGATTCACAACCCTCGGAGAAGAAATTCCTTCTCAACTCGGTTTTAATGGGCTCCCCCGTATTTTGAGGCTGTGCCCCCTAGTTCTAGTCTCCCCGACCAGTGGAAACAACCTCTCTGCCTCTATCTTGTCTACCCCTTTCATTATTTTAAATGTTTCTATAAGATCACCCCTCATCCTTCTGAACTCCAACGAGTAAAGACCCAGCCTACTCAATCTATCATCATAAGGTAACCCCCTCATCTCCGGAATCAGCCTAGTGAATCGTCTCTGTACCCCCTCCAAAGCTAGTATATCCTTTCTTAAGTAAGGTGATCAAAACTGCATGCAGTACTCCAGGTGCGGCCTCACCAATGGTTAAGACACTCCAGATTTTCTCATCCAACTGAAGTCAGTATTGAATGGATATATTGGAGGGGTGCACAGCACAGATTTACCAGAATACCAGGGTTGAATGGGGTAAATTGAAAACAGCTTGCATAAACCTGGCTTGTATTCCCTTAAGTTTAGAAGAGAGGGGGTGATCTAATTGAGGTGTGTAAAATGATAAAGGGATCCGATAGGGTAGATAAACTATTTCGTCTGGCTGGGGGAAATCCAGAACAAGGTAGAATGTAAAAATTCGAGCTAGGCCATTCAGGGGTGAAATCAGGAAGCACTTTTTTTTTTGCACAAGTGATAGTAGACTGTGGCTGCTGGGTCAATGTAAATTTTCATGACTGAGATCAATAGATATTTGTTAAGCAAAGTTATCAAGGGATATGGAGCAAAGACAGACAAATGGAGTTGAGAAACAGATCAGCCAGGCCTATTCCTGTGCCTACGCTAATACGGAGTCTAAAACTGATGGGAAATGTAGTGGGCTGATTGCATGCAATTTTTGGTGGTCACTCGATTGTGTAATTTTTCATAGCTCCATGTGCAGCTTTGGACTTGTGAAGAGAGGTAGGCCTAAAAGGGGCAACCAGAAAATTGCAATTCAGGTGGAAGATGCATATACTTATTTAAGTGGGAGGGAGGTCAGGCTTCACCTGTCACATTCTTGCCATCTAGTCTGCTGTCAAAATTTTCCTTGGGATTTGGAGCCTCTGCATGCACGAATCCTCTGACAGAGTGAGGTGTATGCACCTCAGTATGAGGGTATGAGGATGATGGCAGATAGGCCGAGAATTATACAGGCCTTGGTAAGGCAAAACCTTGAATGTTGTGTTCAGTTTTGGTCTCCTAATCTGAGGAAGGACATTCTTGCTATTGAGAGAGTGCAGCGAAGGTTCACCAGACTGATTCTCGGGATGGCAGGACTGACATATAAAGAAAGATTGGATCGACTAAACTTATATTCACTGGAATTTAGAAGAATGAGAGGGGATCTCATAGAAACATATAAAATTCTCACGGGATCGGACAGGTTAGATGCAGAAAGATGTTGGGGCAGTCCAGAACCAGGGGTAACAGTCTAAGGATAAGGGGTAAGCCATTTAGAACCGAGATGAGGAGAAACTTCTTCACTCAGAATTGTGAACCTATGGAATTCTCTAGCGCAGAAAGTTGTTGAGGCCAGTTCGTTGGATATATTCAAAAGGGAGTTTGATGTGGCCCTTATGGCTAAAGGGATCAAGGGGTATGGAGAGAAAGCAGGAATGGGGTACGGAAGTTGCATGATCAGCCATGATCATATTGAATGATGGTGCGGGCTCGAAGGGCCTAATCCTGCACCTATTTTTTATGTTTCTATGAGAATAGCTCTGGTACAGTATGGCCTGCCTGGGATCCTTCAGATAGACCTGTTCACAGGAGGATTCTCATGGCAAAATACATTGTGCATATGAAAATAAGACAGGAAATGACCAGCCAGTCCATCAAGCCTATTCCATACCATCATGGTGCAACTTATGCATACCATTATCACTATCTGTCTCTACACCATCTCCTAGGAAAGGCAATAAAACAGAAAAATCCCATATCCAGGTTTGTATTGTTGACTGTGCCAGGGTGTAATTTATGCAGTACGGATCTATAATTTCTCAAGATATTAAAATGGGCCAAATCTGTTTTTGTAATTTTAGGGAATTAACCAAAGGGAATTCAACAAACTTACTGCACCTAGATTTCATATAATTTATTTATTCATGATAACTACCAATTGTACAATACACACCGTCAGAAGTTAATTTATAATTTGATCTAATCAATCTTTTTATGTCTTCATATAATTTAGGCCACAGCGGAAGCCAACAATTTAGCAGCTGTAGCAGCAGCCAAGGATCTATACGGTAAAAACATGGAGGAGGTAAGGAAGCTTCATCTCATTAACATTAAAGCATCTCATTTCGATGACCTTCAAAGGCTGAAGACAATCCAAGATGAGTGCATAGTTATGGCTCTGTAGTTGGGAGAAAATTGCTTGAATATATTTTGAAAGTATATTTGAATCGAGTTATACTGGTCGATTTGGCCAGTGGCCCAAATTCCCATTATAATCGGGTGATTCTGTAGCTGATTTTCTTGTGTTATGCTGCCAGGCATTTTAAATTCCTAATTAATCAGCTGCTTTCCCTCTCTTAGTCAAATTCATTTAATCCCATTGATTTAGTCTGCAACTGGTACTCTGCTCAGTACTTACCAACTATTTAGACAGCTGAAATTGGATTTGACAACTAGAATTTAAGGTTTATATCTACCAGCAATTCTCATGTACCCCAATTGCTACTCACCACCTCATCTTGTGAATGGCAGAAAATGTTATCTATGCTCTGCATTTGCAGCGATGCAAAATTGAAGGAAACCTGACTAACAACAGGCAGACGACTGGCTTTGTGAGCCAGTCTCATACCCCTTGGGCTCAACAGTGTATTCAATGTGATTCCAGTACATTAGCAGGCCAGGTTTAAGAAATGGTTAGTGGTTTATGTGGCTCTCCTGGGCACTTTATAAATCTAAGCAAAGTTATTTTGTTGTGACAGAGCAATGCTCTTGTCAGTACTCAGATCATTCAAAGTGTACTGGCTATGTCTAGAACTCTGTGCACAACCATGCAAGCAGAAAATATTGGGAACTGGGTGGTGCAGTGAGACACACATGTCTGGGCTTAACAGCTCCTCTGAGCGTTGGTGGTGAGGATCAGATGTGAAATGATTTGAGGCAGTCTCAATCCAGTTCCTAGTGGGCATGGGCCTAGAACACAAAACAAACCCTAATTTGGGACTAATTGGCAATATCTCTCGGAGAGGCCAGAGGCTACAAGAATGGCTGTTGTAAGCAATGGGAAAAATATTACTCATGCAGTAGGGGGGGGGGGAGGGGGGGGTTAAATTGGGTCAGTCTAGATGTTTATTAACTTGCGTCAAACTTTGCATGGTGTGTAGCAATAAGTATTAGTTTTACATTCTATTCTTGTAGATGATGTAAAATATAGTCAAATGGTTCAAGGATGTTTTGTCCAAAAAGTGTCTAAATTATACAAAACACTTAGCTTAGATTTTAGGAGTAATAGACTTCCACTTCCACTCTAACTGCTGGATTTGAATCTCTATCTCAACTCCATTTCGTTCGTGTAAAAAAAAATGCACAATTAAGAAAATGCTAGAAATACGCAGCAAGTCCATCAAAGCCTTCTCTGCTCGAACTGTTAACCTTTCTTTTTTCTTTAGAGAAGCTGTCAGACTTGCAGCTTACTTCCAGAATTTTTGTTTTGATTTCAGTTTCATTTTGAATGTGGTTTGTTGCAAGTCAGCTGGGGTGGGGTGGAAGGAAGGAAAGGAAAGAAAATACTGTAGAACCTGTCATATGGCACAGAAGAACACTTTATGACAGTTGGCTGTCGAGCACCAGTTTGGCACTTGCACTGTCCAATCATCTCAGCTGAGAGCAGCACTGGATTAACAATGAGTAGTGAGAATTGTGATTCGACAGTGGAACAAATGGGAAACAAAAAATACATTTTGTTCTCCCATCTCTCAAAAAGGCAGAGTCATCCTGCTTTACAGCCCCTTATGTGCTGCAATCCTCTGTTATCTCACCTTAGTCCCTGTTCTTCATGTATGAACCTGAACAGTGTGTATTGGCAGGCTATTTAACTGTAGGAAGGGGAAATCACAGCCGAGTCCAACTCCCGTCTTCACCCAATGTACAAATATGTAAATTTTTCAGCAAGAGTAAGGAACAAGAGGCTGGCTGATTTTTGCCTCTCTTGCCTAGGGGTGCTGAGGCAAATTCCAGCATTGCCCATCTCTACCTTGATGGAGGTCAGGTAGGTGAAGTCCATGATCAAATGTGGAACTTTTCTCTCCATATGGCTCATCAGTGATGCATTTGTTCACTGGACCAACTTTGGAGTTAATTTCAAACAAAATACCAGCTTATTTTCCACATTTTTCTTTCTTAACCTGCTCATGTCCAGAATTCACCCTCTGATATTTCCCTAGTGTTTAGTGATTTTTCTCAATATGCAGGTTTCCCTATTTGAGATGGCAGGTTGATTATCTGCATTCAAACCTCTGCCATTGTCGCTGGTTCTGGTTATATGCGAACAGTTCAGGTTAATTTGCTCATTGATTCTCATTCAACCCCACTGGGTAGTCTCCATTTAATCCCTCCCACCTGACAACTCAACCAAAGTTAGGAATTCATACATTTGAGAATCTTATAACATTTTAGTTTTATTATAGAATAGTTTTTCCCTCTCTAACCTTTCCCCTGGGAACGCCCAATACCCCAGCCACAAGAGTCAAGAAAAAGGGTGGAGATCCGGCGAACCAGGTCACCACCTCGGGTTGCCACCTCTGGTTGGACATATACATATTCCTAGAGGTTTCATAACATGACCTCCTTTCTCCAACTGTCCGCACAGTCGGCCAGTTTTTTTTTCTCATCTCCAATACTTTTATAACTAATAAACAAAAAAAAATGAAAACAATGCAGTATTGTCCATGCACCTTTCTCACTGATTCCTCACACCAGTGTCCAGGAGATTAACCCTTAATTCCTGGAGACTCCAGGACAATCCTATCTCCACCCTTTTTGCATTGCCCTGGGATTTGCAGGAGTGGTGGAAGATGCAGACCCAATGGAGACATTTAACTGAGTTTAGAGTTCCCAGCCCCAGGCTGAGGATATCAAAGTAGGCCTTTTTAATGTAACCACTGACAGCCAGAAGGTCCCAATCTCTGGCTTGCAGCAGCACCTTCTACTGTGCTCGGCCTTGCCAGGAAACAAGCCTCCACTGGCAGTGCCCCAGGCTGTGTAAATGGCCTGGAACAGGGAATCTCGGCTATCTTGGGCCCAGACAAGAGCAGCACACTGAGTGTACTGCTCCTGTCCAACACTGGGAGCAAGTGGAGGCCTGTCGTAATATCTTTAATCACAAGGTTATTACTATTCTTCCAATTTTAATACTGTACTGATTTTAGTATTTATTCCATTATTGTATAAATTTTCATTCCTACTTATTTCAAATATGTTTTATCCTGTAGCTTTGTGGAGGAGACAGACCATTCCTTGCACCCAATGACCTCCAGAACAAACACTTGGGGCTTCGAGAGGAAGCTGTCAAATTATTCCGTGGAGTGAAGAAGATGGGAGGAGAAGAATTCAGTCGTCGTTATTTACAACAACTGGAGAAAGAAATTGACGAGTTATACATAAACTACATAAAACACAACGATAGTAAAAACATATTCCATGCTGCTCGCACACCTGCCACTCTGTTTGTGGTGATATTTATTATGTATGTAATAGCTGGAGTGACAGGGTTTATTGGAGTGGACATTATAGCCAGTCTTTGCAACATGATTATGGGGCTGGCTCTGATCACTCTGTGCACGTGGGCATATATTAGATACTCTGGAGAATACAGAGAGCTTGGAGCGGTCATAGACCAAGTAGCAGGAGCCTTATGGGACCAGGTAAGTGTGTTGCTGATTTTTTTCTCTAGTACAATTAACTATTTCTGTGATAGTCTTTTGCTGTTTATATGACACTGAATTACTACAAACCGCTATAAACTAGAGGTACGGAATGTTTTTGTAGTCTGTAATAATGTAACATTCCTTTTTATATTTGAATTATCTCATTAAGAAACTTGGAATCATGGTTTTGATTAATTAGATGAACCACTATTCATGAGAGTTGTTGGAGTATAGTATAGCAAGAATTGTTTCTCAACAGCAGTGTTAGCTCTCCTTGTGTTATACCAAGTTCATAAGTTTGATTTCCAGTCTTGGCCGAGTGAGCTGATCTTAATCTTGCAGAGCAGGCTCGGAGGGGCCGAATGGCCTACTCCTACTCCTATTTCTTATGTTATTAAATGGATAAGTGGCAGGAGCAAAACAGTTGACTTCAGTGCCAGTGGATTAGGCCAGGGGTTCCTGCTCTGGTTCACTACCTAGTAACCACTGCTGAAAATGGGCATGCAGGTTCTGGGGAGCACGAGTTCAGAGAGGTTGTAATTCTCCCTCACCCTGACAATCACTGCCAAAGTTCATGCATGAGGAATGCACACCATAACTGAGGTACTGAACTTTACCCGTGCAAGGACTTGAGGTCTTCAGAAGAGGGGACAGGAGAGAAAATTGACAGAAAAAGTTGGGGAAAAAGTGCTGTGTCTTGCTTCATTTATTTTTATGCTTTGCAAATATGATCTGAATTGTTATGATTAAAGTTTTCATTTAGTGCTTTGTAGTTGTTTACTGTGCAGTCTTGTATAACTTCCAATCAGAGATAACCTCTCATCAACTTCTTGAACATTTACAAGAGGGAGTTAGAAGAAACTGATATTGTAAAATAGTTATATTTAATAATAAAAGTAACAAATACAAAACTAGTTGAGGTATATACTGAAATCTATATACAATATAAATAAAAATGTATGTACACCTTGATCATGTCTGATGACACATTGCGTAATGTACCGTAAGCAAATACAAAAAGAAAAAGACTTGCATTTATATAGCGCCTTTTACGACCACTTTTGCAGATGTCCCAAAGTGCATTACAGCAAATGAAGTACTTTTTGCAGAGTACGCACTGTTGTAGTGTAGGAAAAGTGGCAGCTAATTTGCACACAGCAAGCTCCCACAAACAGCAATGTGATTATGACCAGATAATGTTTTAGTAATGTCATTGAGGGATAAATGAGAGATAACACCCCTGCCCTTCTTCAAAATAGTGCCATGGGATCTTTTACGTTCACTTGAGAGCAAATGCCCCGGGGCCTTTGGTTAACATCTCATCTGAAAGACAGCACCTCCGATAGTGCAGCACTTCACTGAAGTGTCAACCTAGATTTTTTGTGCTCAAGTCACCAGAGTGGGACTTGAACCCACAACCTCCTGACTTAGAGGCGAGGGTGCTATCAACTAAGCCACGGCTGACACCGACAACAAATATTAACTAATTTTTCTAAAATAGTTAATATAGAAGTATTTACTTATTTTCTTCAATGTGTAAAAAAAACCTGATAAATTATATCATTAAGATAGTGCATTTACTTTAGGGGGTGTGGTGTTGGAGTTCCATGCGTATGAGGGGAGTGAATTTCAAATCTCAATCCGATCTTAACTGCCCTTGTTGGAGAAGATTTTACCAATTCAGTTTGGACCAGTGGATGGAGAACATTGTCTTAGAAGGATAAGCTGGTTCAAAAAAATTGGTTCAATCAGGAAGTGCATCTGCTGCAAGAGGGCAATAATAATGATAATAGACATGCACAATTGCAAAGCCCAGATGTTGTCATTGTCTGAAGGAGAGAATACAGAAAGGAGGGAGGAAAAGGTCATGGATTTATTTTATTGGGGAAGGAAGGTGAAGGGCCAAGGCAGGGTGAAAACAGTAGAAAATACAAGATAAATCAGGAAATAGTGGTTAAATAATGCTAAGGTTTGGATCTGAAAAGCCTGTAAAAACAAGAGAGGCACATTCAGAGGTGCAATGACCATATAGTATTGATGAAAGAGAATTATGGATGATTGCTATATAGAGAGAAATCAGAACAGTAGATATCAGAGGTAGGAGACAAAAGACAAAGAGTAAAAAGACACAAAAAAAAACATTTGTTTACTTAAACTTGTACAGATTGAACCTCCCTTATCCAGAACCCTCGGGACCTGGTCTGTTCTGGATAAGGGATTATTCTGGACGAGGGATGGTCACGTTAAATTGGAGGGGATATCAGGGCTGATTGACTTGGGGCTGGGAGTGCGGCAGAGTGATCATGGGGAGGGGGGCGGAAAGACCGTGGATCATGAGGTCAGGCCAGCGATTGCGGGAGTCAGCAACGAGGAAGGACTTCAATTTGTCGGAGCTCTGCGCATGTGCTACCCGGTGGCCGGGAATGGTTCTGGATAAGGGAGGTTCAACCTGTACCATAAATATATTTTTGTAAATGCAGTATATACCAAGTTAAGGACACCTGTTTTTGTATTTGCTGCTTTTTAAAATCTGTACTTAGATTAGCTTTCTCCTTTCAACATTTTCTCTCTCCTTTCTGCAATTCCATAGGGAAGTACTAATGAGGTAAGCCTTCATTTTATGTACCATCTTGCAACAGGTTGCATCATAAACAAAATAATTTAATTGTGCATCAACTTTTTGCCTGTATTGTTTCATGGATTTTATTTAGTCATCTTCAGTTGGTGCCTTCTGGCAGATAAACATTTTTACTTTACAAGGTTTCAGGTTTGATAAATTCTGTCAAACTTGGTATTTTCTGAACGCTGTACAACATCTGATTATTGAACTCTCATTCTTTATTAATCAAATTTGCAGAATATATTAGGAAATATTCATTCTAGTATAATTAGGTTCCTTTCTATTTGGTTGCAGTAACAGAAATTTCATATAAATGTCTTAGTTTCAGAACTATTCAGCTATAGGAGGAGTATATTGAGTTAGTATCAGAAGTATGTTCATTCTATAAACCAACATTGCATTTCAGTGGTAAAACCATTAAACATTAGATCGAGTGAATGGAATTTAAAAACTCACCTGATCAAAGAAGAAATTTTAAAATTATGGATGTATTTAAAAAAAATCTCCCTTTGTAAATGTATTTCTTTCCTACTTCCCTTCCATAACGCCATCATTCCAAGATGACAGTGATGCAATTTTCTAATTCTGGATCTGCTCTGCAACTGACCACTGAGATGGAAGAGACTGACTGGTGGCTCACCCTTTGATTCACCATCTGTTGGCCTTTCCCTTGGCTCTTCTCAGTTCAGGCAAAATTTGGGAACTCACCACATAGGGAATCATGGTGTAGCACACTGGAGCACCATAACATCACCAAAATTAGACTATTTTACTGCATAGAAATCTATTGACTAAAAAAAAGATGCGTGTAAAAATAAAATAGTACAGTACCTGGAGGCCATTCTGCCCAGAGTCTGCGACGGCTCTTTCGAACAGCAATCCAATCCCTGCAATGTTTTCTCCTTCAAGTATTTATCCAATTTCCTTTTGAAGGCTACTATTGAATCTGTATCCACCACCCAATCAGGCAGTGCATTCCAAATTCTAAAGTATGTGTTTTGATAATCTGGAGTTCAAGCAAACCGTAGAGAGAGAAAAACTGCAAATATTAGAAATCAAAGGAAAAATAGAAAATGTTCCAAGTGCACAGCAAGTCAGTCAACAATGTACTTCCCTCCCAGAGCACCATTGTACAAAGATGAGTTAGTAGGCACAACAATAATATTGTAAGGCGGCTACATTAGTGGGACTATAGAGATATTTACATTAACAAAATAATCCAAAAGCTATAAGTCATTCTGCAATAATTATGATTGCAGATAATTGGGTTTTGAACAACTCTGTTAATCACCTTAATCAACCCAGTTTAGAGACAAGTTTGACACGCACGACTGAATTCAGTGGAAAGCGATCATACTGCAGCAATTTTTCTATTCAGAACACGCAAGGCTGAAAATGACAATAGTTCAGGGCACACTTGGTAAAGTGTTTCAATATATTATATAATACGATTAGTGGATAGTGCATGACATTTCAAGCTGATAAAAATATGTAAAAATGTGATTTTTAGGCTGAAATTGTATGAAACAAATCTGAAAAGATATTGTAAAATTAATAACCAGCACCTTAGGATCACTGTCATTGTCCCTCTTCTACAATCCCCTCCCCGCACACTACCAGTTTCATTAAACATAGAGTTATATACTCTTAAATTTGAAATAAAACCTAACACAAGTAATTATTTTGCTCGGTAAGTGAGGACCTTAATATGAAGCAACTCCCATTACTGAACCTCCATTTTAAGCCAAATGCCACAAAAACTATTATGAACTCAAGAATTTAAAGTCAATTACTCTAATTTTGATATCCTAAAGTAAAATGTATGAGAAACAATACAAAAGAAAGCATTTGCATAGACTCATTGCACTTGGAGTAATCTTCAGTTTGGAAAATCTAGCTAAGCTTTATGACTATAAAGGAGGGATATATTATCATGTACTTAAGCACTTTTACTTCACTTCAGCTGACTTTCTGCCTTGACTGTGTAGACCATTGTTGGCCAGCAGGGGGTGATGAAAACATTAATTCAGGACAGGCATTAAGAAAGAAAGATATCAAGCGAGCATCAATTTGCAGTATCTCGGTAACGGTTTTCCAAAAAAAACACGCCAACGAACTTTGAAAGAACAGGGCTATGAATGCACTGGTTAGTACCAATATAAAAAGGCTACAGGTTTTCATTTGGTCGTTTATTTCAGAGTAACAAAGCATGAAGCTGATACTTGAAGATTATTTTTATCCGAAGGATACCCTGTTGATAATATAATAGATTCAACAAAGGCATTTGGTGTAGGCCTGTATAAACATTCAGTATTTGTTTACTTTTAAACTTTTGCACCAGTTATTTTATTCTCCCCTCCCTATTTGTTAGCAGAAGCATCTGCCAGCATCTCTCCAGGCACACAGTGAAGAATAGAGAACTCGCCCTATGGAAAGTCATGGGTCCAATGCCCAATGTGCTGTGCCACTGTGTCAGCCTAGTAAATAGATTTAAAGAAATACTACAAAATAATGCATTAATTTTATGATCAATATCAGTAATAGTCCTCATCGATGCTATCTTATGAGGTTTTAAAACATTCAGTGTCTCTTTGATTTAAAGAAAAACACATTTATATCCAGGACTAGGACCATTAAATTGGCTGGATGTCTTCCCCTCCTAGCAAAATACAAAACAAAATTGTATTCAACATTCCATGAAAAATTAATTCCCCTAAAGAGACCTGGCAAGTCAGATCTGTTCTGCTTTGGTGTTAGAATAAGTTAAAATTTGGAGTGTTTGTAAATGAAGACACTCACCATTCATTTCCACTGTGCCTATAAACCTGGCTATCAATCAAATGAAAATGGCAATCATTCAGCATGCATGTAGAACTCAGGCATGTCAACTATGTTAACACAGCACATCTGTTAAGTGTCTGTTTAAAACAGAACATGATTCAATCATGATTTTAACTAATCAATTTAGTTTGTGTTTCTAAACAGTGACTTAATGCTACTATCATGGTTTCTCCAAGCATAATGAAAGTTGTTTTTGTGTCCATATAGGCTCTTTTCAGGCTATATGATGCTGCTACAAGCCACAGACACATATATCACCACACCTTCCCTGCAGCACAACCAGAAACTAATGCAGACACCAGGAAGAAAAAATGATTCGACTGGATTCTTCTGCTGCACAAGGGAAAATTTTCATTCATTATTATTGTGCATTCCCATGCCACTAATCCAAGAAGTGCTATATAAATGGAAAGCCAATGATAGCTTGTAACTGAATGAAATCACGTATCAACACTGAACACTGTGCTGGCTTTCACTTATAGTTATGTTGCAAATTGTACTGTAAAGATGTGCTAGTTTGCATGATTTTGTTAACTGTTGATATGAGTCAAATGTTCTTCCATCAAGAATGTACAATGTAATGTTTTTTTTAATCATTTTAAAGAGCAATTGGTATTTTATCATTCAACAGAACATTTGTCTTCCATAAGAACTTTAATTTTCAATGTAAGCATTGCACATTTAAAATATTTACTATTTATTGAATGTTCAAGGTTAAAACATGTTTTAAAATGCAATGTTTTCTTTACTGTCTTAACAGATCGCAATACAGTATATATTTTAAAAATCACCAGTTTTGCTCAGATAGTCAAATGTTTCACACATGTAAAATAAATTTGTTATTACTTTATGATAGCTGTCCTTAACAAATCATTTTGGATGATACATTCAAATCAGTTTTAAATGCAACATTTGCTTCAGTTTAAGGCCAAAAAAGCAGCCAGCAAGAGCAGATCCATAAGTTAGTGTTGCTATTGTGAAAGAGCACAAAAGCACATAACTTCTCAATTCTAAAAGTGTTCCTGTTTCATTCTGTAGATAATGGCTCCTTTGCACAAATGAAGCCCTGAATTTCCCAGAGAGCAGGTTGTTTTATCGTCATGAAAAATAAACACTCAAATCTTCTGAGTCAGAGATAGAGATATTTTAATAGTCCGCTATAACACCTGCTGCAACTGCTTATTCACCCCCTCACCCCCAAAGCAATTTTAACTTCTTGTAATGAAAGTACATGTCCCAATATACAGGAAATCAAAATTGAAGAACAATCTCCAGGTAAAGAGTTCTGCATTCTGGTGCTGTTTATTGCTACCAAAAATCTTTGTAGACTTTAGCACACAAGATTTCACAGATCCTAGCCAATTTCCACGGGAGACGTTTGCTAAAATTCACATTACAAGTAATTATTATAATCCTTAATCTTTCCCTTACTCCAAAGCACAAATAATGAGAAAGTATTCTATAATGTATTCAACTGTTTATGATTAAGAGTTTCTTTCTCATTCTATTTGTACTCTGCCTCCTTCACGAGATGTTAAACTCCAAGGCTGCGGCTGCTTGTTCAGGGGGCCAATCAGGGTAAGATGTTAGGGTTGTTATTCTGAAACGATGAGATCGATTGGTCTAAAGCATGTTCTTCATCCAAATCTATTATTTAAAAAAAATTGACAGTCACTTAATAGTTCTACCTTTTCTTCCCTCGTCAGTTTCTTTCAAATTTTTTCACTACTTTGTTGTTTACTATTCATTCTTACCAATTGCTTTATTTTTTTTGTACATGCTGGGGGAGAAATTGGCCAGCCTTGCACATGTTTTTACGGCAATATTTCGCCTTTTTTGCCAGTAAAAGGTACTTGTCTAAATTGGCCAAAGTTAACAAATGACGGTTTTGAAATATCGGCGAAAAGCGGATCGATGACGTGCAACAGCAAAAAAACTGCACCGCTTAAAATTGGCCATTCAGCGAACCCATACTTGGTGGGAAAAAACACCCGAGAAAAGCTTGCGTTGAAGCCCCAGAGACATCGTTAGGTATGAAGACCTGCAAAAAAGGAAAGTTGAAGTTTTTATTTTTTAAATTCTTTTTCAGTGATTCATTAGTTAAGTGTATGGTGAATGTTTTCTGATTTTTTATTTTTGCAATTTTGTTGAGTTTTCTCTCCCCTCCCAAGATCTGTATTATTGACGGTGATGGGCCTCAGGCTATTTCCACCGCGAATCCTCGTGCAATGACAATTTTTACCATCAGGCGCATTTGTGTGTGCTCATTTTATCCCCTTAAAAATGGCGAAATTTTGTGTGGTATTTTTTCCGTAAAATAACGGGAAAAAAACGATAGCCAAAAACTGAATTTCTAGCCCACTCTGTTTACATTATTGTTCATCTTATTACCTCGTAGTCTGTTTTATTTACTCGTGCTTCTTTTACTTGCATCGGATTCTTCCACAACTTCATCAATTCTGTTTTTTAAAACTTTAAGATCATTGCAATAACATATCCATGGATGACTAACTGATGCAGCTTTGTACGTGAGGTTACAAGGAAGTGGAGGTAGATGTGGAGAATCTGAATAATTTAGCAATTCTTAGTGTTAACAGTAGCAGAAATGCTAAAAGCATGTCATGCAACACTATTTTCACAAAATGTATTCTATATGAAAAGCTAATTTTAGAACATTCATTTACAAATTAAAAATGGAAGCTTTGCATCAGTTTCGTAGAATCAAACCATTCAGTAGCACATCGAATACCAATTTTAAAATGATTGCACTGGGGCCTTTCATTAGAAAGTAGAAGCACCGATAAAAGTTAAATTACTTTATGGTATCTAAGCTATCTCTGTGGATAACACATGCCAGCTCCTTTAGTATTTTTTTAGAAATAGAATCAAACTTGAAATAACTGTGCCTGAATATCCATGTCATTTTCAGGATATAGGAAATACTAGAGAGATTTATAAGCATGACTATATGAACTGTTTGCATTATCATGACAAAATGTAATTAGCAGAAAATGATAAAATTCTGCAAATATCATGAAAATTGTGCCACTTTTTTCTTAGATTACATCACAATCTGGACAGCTTCATCGGATCTACGGGGCTGCAAACATTGCAAATGTGCCATAAGGCTTCAAAGCCTCGAGACTTTGGGGCCTAAGAATACCACATCCCTGAACATTTATATTATAAATTTCAAAGATGATGATTAAACAGAAATACTACTACTGCACTAATTTGAGTTTGTTTATCAGTTTAAGTACAAATATACCCCTGGGCATTCCTGGAAAAAGTGTATCTGGAGCTCTATTTGTATTCTGACCCAATTTAACAGGTCCAGTTTAAATGGCATTTCAGATTGTTAGTTGTTCGTATTATAGTGTAATGTCATTCTTTGCACTTTAAAAAAAAATCAGTTTAAAATATGCAAGCTGAAATGCAGTTAAATTCTAGCAAATATTGTAATGATACTGCAAAAAACTGCAATTTATTCTTGCCTTGTAACTGTTTAAATCATTTGATAAATAAATGCTCTTAGTGCTGCAGTGATCATAACTGGTATGCCAAATGATTTAAAACTTACTATGAATACATTACACTTTCAATTTATAGGTTCAGCTATGTCTATATTTCTTTATGAAAACATTAAAGTTATTCTATTTATCCATTCTCTCCCTTTTTGAAAGTACACCAGCTCCTCCAGTTGAAATAGTTTATCCACATTTATCAAAAACAATTTTACACTATTATTTATTCATGTCACTTGCAGCTCTACATAACAAAATAACCAATATTTCACAAAATGCAAGACTTGGTTACAGGTGACGCAAAGTTATTCAACATTTTACACTCTGGATCTGATCGGATTAAGACGATGAGATTTTCCAAGATTATTTCAGTTAGAGCTTTTACAGCCGCCAGAGGCAATAGCCATTTTGAATGACCCATGGCTGGATTTAAACTGAGATCCCAGAGGTAAAACCTGCTGGCACTATACTGTTGTGCAATCTTTACAAAATATACCAATTTCCTGCAAAATTGCAAACATGGTTCATTTTCTGATGCCAAACAAAAAAAGATACCTATAAAAATAAAGAAAACAAGTAACCTCCACATCAAACCTTATGCTTTTACCTTATCAGGATGAGGGTTGAGGGATAATAGATTATTTTAATAATGGAGCAGTGGCTGGCAGAGTAGGTGAAAGAAGGGCGATTTCGCGAATAACTCAGATATTTCTGTCTGAGCTCTACAGACAAGATTTGGTCCTTACTCAGTGCTGGGAACTTGCTAATTTCAGTATTGCCAGTGATAGGGTTGATATATTTGGCTGCCAGAGCTCCCACTGCATTAAACCCTGCTGGAAGTGCATGAGGATTGGATCGGACACAACTATGATGACTTCCCCAGTAAAATAGCCAACCACATCACTTACCATCAAGGCTTACATGTGAATAAGTGCCACTTGGAGAGGTACTGGAGGGCAGTGTTCATAAGAAAGTAATGAGAAAAGGTTTTTCAGTCCTAGGATAGTTTAGTTTGTGGCCAACTGAAAAAATGTTGCTGTTTCTACGGCCTCAACACCAAATCCTATACTCTTTGCATCTATCAACTATTTTGAATATGCTAACCAATTCATGTTGACTGCACTCATCTTCAATGACACCACTAGAAACATCTTGGAAGTCACCACTTAGCAGAGGCTGAACCAGACCAAGCCACATCAATACCATGGTTACAAGACCATGGCAAAGACTGGGTAACATGCAATGAGTGCTTAATTTCCTGATCCCTCAAAACCTATCCACCATCTACTCGTCTCAAGTCAAGAGTGATAGAATATTCAGCACTTGACTGGAATGGATGTCATTGCAACAACGCTTAAGGTGGTTGATGTCATCCACAACATTGCAGTTGGTTTGTTTGGTGCCCTTGTCAATGTACTCAATATCCTTCCCTTCCATCACCAGCGCATTGTGGCTTTTTACAAATGATCGACAGGAACTGATCAAGGTTACTTCAATAGTACCTCCCTCCTATGTGATCTCTACCAAGGAGGACAAGAGCAGCAACATAGTCAAAACATCACCTTCAAGTTACTTGCCATCATGAATTGAACACATACCATCATTCCTTCATCGTTGCTGTATCATTATCCTGGAATGCCCCAATACTAATGTGGAACTACAACCACCACAAGGACTGCAGTGGCTCAAGAAGGCTCGCTAACCTTCATAAGGCACCTAGGGATGGATAAAACCTGGTCAGCATCACCCACATCCTGAGAACAAGTTAAAAATGTAATGACTTGTCAGCTAAGTATTACTGCTTTGAGAAACCCTCAAACACAGCATCACTTCCTGCCTTCTCAATGTTCAGTCTCTACCTTGTAGGAATTCAAAGTGCAGATTTAGTTCCATGCTTCTATTTTAAACATAAACTTATAATTCACCTTCCCTCATCTGCCATGCATGTTTGTGATTTTAAGACTTTCCTCCCATGCGCCCTTCCAGTTGCTAACATAGCCCCCCATTCTTTGAATGCTGACAAGCATTAAAATTCAGAGCCTTATGGCCAATTAACATTATGCATTCTTGCAGGAAAAGACTAGCCATAAAGGGAATAGTAGACTATAGGAGATACTCCCACAGACATCAGAATTTGAACCCAAGAGGAAAAGGTACCATCAATTTTGGAGACATGCTTTGCTGACGGAGTGGGTAATGGAGCAATTGGAGACAGTGTGCCCATCGTAGGTACCTCGTGAAAATCCACATCTCTTTTCTGCTCTGCAGCAGTAAAATCTACAGAGTATATGTTCTATTGACAGTCCTAACTGTGATGGTGTGACCAAATACCATCACTTTTATTGCTCTTTCTTTCCAGAAGCAGCCGAGCAGAGAAGGATGAAGACAAAGAAATACAAGACGTTTAGCAACATGACCACCCACTCGTCATCAGTCCCAAGGCCACTTGAGCAGAAACAGGGGCCAACCCAAATTTTGCCCCAGCCCACAGAAGGACCCAAGTAACATCCCTACTCCAGGAATTTCAGCCCCCAGTGTTTTGGCTACTGAGGTAATGAAACCTACAATGTGAAAGGTCCATCCATACAGTAGGTTTGATCTATTGATTCAAGGTCGAATATCAATCATGTACAGATAAAAGTACAAAGCGCCACTGAACTAGTGGCTACAAACATTTGAACAATACCAGACAGGAAAAGACTCTAGTTCATCCAGCTTGTCCCAAACTAATGTGACACCATGTGCATCACAATATATACATTGCCCACCTGAAACCATGAGTTCCTAGGAGAGGGGAGAGGCAAAAAAAGAAAAACCCAAGTCAATTTGGAGGGGGGGGGGGGAAGAAAAGAGAGAAATTCCTCTCCAACCCCCTTAGGGTTATTCCAGGAGTTCACCCTGGCCCCAATAATTCTATTCAGTACCTACCTTTTGTACGAGACGATCTCCGCCCCAGCCAGAAACAAGTCCAGCTCTTGCTTGAAGTAATTCAGCAAATTGCCATCCACTGACAAGCCTGTTCGAGGTCCACTGGAAAAAAAAAACATCTCCCGATATCCAAGTTCGATCTGGCCTTGTACAACTTACAATTGCGACCAATTATCCTCCCTAACCTATTTAATTGGAACAAACTGTCAATTCAAACAATCTATTTCCATCATCTTATAAACCTCGACCAAATCAGTAAAGGTCAGCTCTGACGAGTTAGGCAGGATCATCAACCTAGCCCATACATCAAAACCTGGAATCAAGGGTTGAATTATTAGAGAGAAGTTAAAAAGAATTCAGTGCAGGATAACCCTTAACTAATGGAATGCGGATAATAGTTATGGTAGCTTCAAAGTGAGGGTGTTCAAACTTTTGTCTTCATGGGCAGCATACCATGAAGCCTTAAATATAAACAGAAAATGCTGGAAAAAGTCAAGTCAGGCAGCATTTGTAGAGAGAGAGAGAGAAACAGGAGTCAAGGTCAAGTCTCTCTCCCACAGATGCTGCCTGACCTGCATCTCCTGTTTATATTTCAGATTTCCAGCATCTGCAGTATTTTGCCTTCGTACCACAGAAACTTGATGGCTACATATAAAGTTTAACTCCATGATCATTAATTTGCATATTTCGCAAGTCGCTGGTACTAACAAATTTTGAAGTCCTGATTTAGGATTTATCTATCGATGGGGCAACACTAAAAAACAGCTCTTTCCAAATGTCCAGGCCCACAATATTTAAATAAAACAAACTAGTAAATAAGAAATAAAAGTGCAACTAGGACTGAGCTGCCTGGAATTTGAGCTTGATTGCTAGGGCTCAATCTGCAACTGTTCCAGTGCCCCGTGGAATTAAAACACTAGCCTTTTTCATTGGTTTTCATGGCCTGACTGAAAATAGGTAGCTAGAAAGATCTTGAGCAGTCTTTGTTAAATAGGATTACTTTATACAACTTTATTAAATTACTTGCCGTTAGTAAGGTTGTCTTCGTTCTTTGAAATCAGTTCATCAATATACCTTATTCAAGTCCATCATCCACCAGCACACCACAGATAGTTGAAGAGTGCACGCACTATGTAATCTGAAAGAAGTTGCTAATTGTGGAGTGCAAGTAAGAGGTGCACTAGCAATACTTATGCAATACTACCATGGAGAATGGGAATTGCTGACAAGCTGCAAGTTACTGTGCGTCAGGAATGAACAACCAATGGCAGTACCTGTAGTAATAATGTCACTGCACTTAAATTTAAATGCTTTACTCGATTGGTTGCAGAGGTTGCATTGGAGCACTTGGGAGGTTGAGCAGGTTTGAGACATATGCTGAAGGAAGTTGCACAAATTCTATGGGCATCTCCTATTGTTGGGAGATGCTGTGAACTTCATCGGCTGGGCATCATTCTTTAAACACTCCAGAGTGCTCTTTACCCAAGCCAGATTCTTTCATGGATAGATCTGGAATTGATTCAACAGTGATGAACTTCAATAGGCCAATACTCAGGTGTGAAATTAAGAGCATTTATTGGCCAAATAAAATACAAACTTTGGAACCAGGAACTTCATTAAAACTACACAATGAAGTTGCAAATTTTGTTTTTAAAAACAGGATTGAGAATTGTATACTCCAAAAACAGTATTATTTATAGTGCACAATAAAAATTGATTTTTAAAAATATTTTTTTCCTTGGGTATGCCTATAAGGCAACAGTTAATATAGATGATAAAATCACTCTTCCCAAAATAGATGCCAATTTCTAACTGATTATGGAGAATGAATGAGGAATAAAGGGGCACTTATAAAAAGTTTATTGACATTTTTGTGGGTTTATACATATTATTGCACTAAATAAAAGAATTAATAAATAGCAATCTGTATACTACTGAATTGCTGAAACCACATAACTGTGTGAAATTTCAATCTTCTATTTAAAGCATGGCATCTATGAAAATACACTCCTGCTAATCAGTTTATAAATTTGTACAAAACATTATTACAGTTTGTACAAAATGCTTCGGTTCATTGATAACAAGAGTCCAAATAAGCTTTATTGTATCCCTGATTTATTTGCAAGAGAATTTTGAATTTACTGGTGTCTGGTCTGTTTAAATAAACTGCTTGCTAAACAAGCCAAAAAAACAAAGCCAAATTGCACCCAAGCAACAAAGTTGTCTTCAATGAATGCAATATGTGGAGCCAAAGTAATAAAAGAACAAAAGGAGCACAGTGAAATTCCAAACTGGTTATATTTATGATTTTAAACTTTTGTCATAATTATTAAAAAAAAGTTGGCATATAACAATGCCATTATAATATCAAACATTGCTTCCAATGTTCACAAGAAAACCCTTGGGAGTTTGGCTTCGTATGTAAACACAAACATATTACCGTTCTCTTACCAAGTTAGTGTTGGATGCTTTAGCTTATTTCACAAAACATACAGACAACAATCCACGCTTAAAGCTATACATTGTCAGTTACAAAATTGCTGCTTCTGGAGCAATATTTGTACTCTTATATTGAGGCACATACTGCACAAAGACTTGGTAAAATAGAGATAGACCAACATATACAGAAATTATAAGCAGAATGTTGTGTCTAATTGGTCATAATGTTGACATTTAGAGGCAAGATTACCTCCTCCAAGCTCAACTTTCCTTCATCATTGGAAATGCAGCAAAAACAAAAGTTTGCATTAGAAACAAAAGATGTTTTATGAAATAAAACAATTTCGTGTGTTCACATACTTAGGCTGTCAGACATTTGCTGGAAAATTCTTGCTATGATGTTGTGCATACCACTGCTGTCTTTGCTTGCGATTTTCAAGTTCTGTCAAAAGCGCTTGTCTATAAGCCTCATATGACTTCACAATCCTTTCCAATTCCTTCATGAAGAGCAGTTTCAGCAATCCTTGGTAAGCATCCAAGTCTGCCAGTTGGAAGAGTTCCCACTTCAGAATGTGATCATATCTGCAATGGTAACAAAGACCAATGGCAACATCAACTTTTTGAAAAGAGCACATCCCTCACCTTAACATACATCATCTGCAATTTAAAGTTATTCAAATATAGGTGAGTGGGGGAGTAGAAATGCATTTGTAAAAGAAAGTCACAATACAGCAACACATTTGATCCATTATTATATGCAGCCTGCAGTAAACCTCATATTATTCAAAATCACAAATTCTTCAATGATTTTCCTACATTCCAAATTAAAATTATTTTGTCATATTCCCACAACTAATTTTTTTTTTAAAACAAACATAAGAAATAGGAGCAGGAATAGGCCAATTGGCCCCTTGAGCCTGCTCCGCCATTCAATAAGATCATGGCTGATCTGATTTTGACCTCAACTCCACTTTCCTGCCTGCTCCCCATAACCCTCGACTCCCCTATCGTTTAAAAATCTGTCTCTCTCTACCTTAAATTTATTCATGACCCAGCCTCCACAGCTCTCTGGGGTAGAGAATTCCAAAGATTCACGACCCTCAGAGAAGAAATTCCTCCTCATCTCCATTTTAAATGTGTGACTCCCTTATTCTGAAACTATGGCCCCAAGTTTTAGATTCCCCCCCGAGGGGAAACATCCTGTCTGCATCTACCCTGCCCAGTCAACAATATTGATCAGATAAGGAATTGAGCATGCTTCATTTGCTTCAGAGTTTTCTATGAGAGGTATGGTCCAAGAATTTTATGTAAGTGGAGGCTGGGTGACCAGGATGGCGGGGCATTACCACACAGCCTTCACATCTGGAGTTCGGTTCGAATTCAGTCTTAAATTGCGTAGAATAAAAGTCACCCCGCTGTTGACTGTAAAGGCCTTATATACACACACACGCACACGATTTCTCCACCAATTTTCTCTGCTCCCTTGTCCTTGTTCTCCAGAAGGTGTTAACCGTTTTCTAAGGTATGCATACATGGCACCAGTCACCATCCAAAATCTCATCTTACTGATTGTGAAGTCTGAACAGCAAGCTCCATCAAGCTGTTCCACAGCAGCATCATGATTGATGTTCAGTCAGATATCCACATGTTTGCACTTGTGACAGGAGTTGCTTTGTAGCAATCAGGAATGAAAACCTTGGTTTGTTTCTTCATCTCCAAACCTGACTATAGAAGCCAACAGAGCACTCCGATTGCCACCTTCACAGAGTACAGATGGATATCCCAGTCCATATGGCTCAGCTAAATACTACATAAACTCCAAGCTGCTGGGGAACCCCTCGCACCTTGCTGGTAAGCATAAAAACTACTCTCATTTTTGACTGAGAAATGTTTTATTAGTATAGAAGAGTAGCAATCAAAGATAGCAGTAGAAAAAAAACACATTTCCCCTCCCCCATCATTACTATTTGGTTCCTTCATAGTTCGTTTACCGTGTCTGGTACACTGAACACATTTGAGGTAGAGGTACATTCTGTCACAGGACGACAAGAAGATAGCGAGACAGATTGCCTATAGATGCATGAACAGACCTCTTGATAATTCACAGCACATCCAGTTTTTGAAAGAAATCGAGGGTGAAAGAAGTTATTCATCACATTAGGCAAAAGCAGAAATGTCAGTTAACAGCAAGACCAGATTAGTCACAAGTATGAATGGGAATGCCCCCAAAAACAATGATGCAAACAAGTTACCCAAAGGCCTTTGTAAATCAAGATGATTTTTCTCCATTTAATCTCCAACTTCAGTTAAAGCACTTTGAATGCACTTACACAACTGAGCAAGTAAATCTTTTTCTCTCTTGTGCAAACAAGGTCAACAAAAGCAGCCATAAATTTATCTAGATACCTGAATATTAGTAAGAGTGTATAGAAACTCGCTTAGCTGATGAGTTTACAAAGTTCAGAATGTCTCTGATTAAGAATCCCATTGTGATCATCACATCAGAATGTTACAACTTCTCCCCCTCCCTGAAAAAAACATGCCAAATTTACATTGATTGCTTACACTTTAAGACTGATTATTCCTACAACACCTATTTTGCAATTACCATATCAGATTTGGTGAAAATACAAATTGAGAAACTGCAATTATTTGAGAAGTAGACAGACACAAACTTTCCAATTTTCTCACCCCCTAAAATTGCCCCATCACATTTCATCAAAATTCAATCGCACTGCAGTAAAAAAAAAATTCTGCCAACAGGTGCCATCATGTGAGCCACCGTCATATACGTCTAGAACTTATAAATTTAGTCCTGAAAAAGGTTCCACAATTTTGAAAAAAGTACCAACATGTATTCTCGCTCCAACCTTCCCACACAGCTTGATGCACCCCAGTGGGAAGCTGTTTAACCTACGCCGCCTCCAGGCCAGGTCCAACATCACCCAAACCCCTCTGTCGTTGAACTGCAGTACGCAGACGACGCCTGCGTCTGCGCACATTCTGAGGCTGAATTCCAGAATATAGTCGATGTATTCACTGAGGCATATGAAAGCATGGGCCTTACGTTTAACATCCGTATGACAAAGGTCTTCCACCAGCCTGTCCTCGCCGAACAACACTGCCCCCCCAGTCATCAAGATTCATGTCGCGGTCCTTCACAACGTGGACCATTTCCCATACCTCAGGAGCCTCTTGTCAACAAAGGCAGACATTGATGCGGAGATTCAACATCGCCTCCAGTGCAGCCTTCGGCCGCCTGAGGAAAAGAGTGTTCGAGGACCAGGCCCTCAAACCTACCACCAAGCTCATGGTCTACAGGGCTGTAGTAATACCTGCCCTCCTGTATGGATCAGAGGCATGGACGATGTACAGAAGACACATCAAGTCGCTGGAGATATATCACCAACGATGTCTCCGCAAGATCCTGCAAATCCCCTGGGAGGACAGACGCACCAACATCAGTGTCCTCGCCCAGGCTAACATCCCCAGCATTGAAGCACTAGCCACACTCGATCAGCTTCGCTGGGCAGGCCACTTAATTCGCATGCCAGACAAGAGACTCCCGAAGCAATTGCTCTATGCGGAGCTCCTTCATGGCAAACGAGCCAAAAGTGGGCAGTGGAAACGTTACAAGGGCACCCTCAAAGCCTCCCTGGTAAAGTGTGACATCACCACTGACACCTGAGACACCCTGGCCGAAGACCGCCCTAGATGGAGAAAGTGCATCCAGGAGGGCGTTGACCTTTTCGAATCTCAACGCTGAGAGCGTGAAGAGGTCAGGCGCAGGCAGCGGAAGGAGCGTGTGGTAAATCAGTGCCACCCCCCACTTCCTGCGACGAGTATCTGTCTGTGGCTCTAGCATTGGACTGTTCAGCCACCAAAAAACTCATTTTGGGAATGGAAGCAAGTCTTCCTCGATTCCAAAGGGCTGCCTTTGATGATGATGCACCCCATTGGGCCTCATGAACATCCGCAACCTCAGGTACATCCTCCTGGAAACAGCTTAGTCATTTCTGCCTATCTGACTTCCAACTTTAGCAATGCATATTACAAAGTGCATGCACAAAGTCCTCGTTGCCTCCTCTCTTACCTTTTGTACATGACTGAGTAATTCATGTGTTAGCAACTCTTTTTTGCTATGCCTAAGTTCTCAGCAGTGACTCGAGCAGGGTGATCTAGTCTTTCTAAATATCCCTCCGCCCTCCAGTTTAGGAGTAGCAGCCGTCTTATAAGCTTTGGCTGCGCAGTTCATCTGTGACAAGCAAAGTCAAAATTATGTTTCAATGTGTTCAATATGCAATCCGAGGGACTGACCACCATTTTTCAAGAGGACAAGTAAAATGTAATTTCTGTATGTCTCAAACACCACAGAAACAAGGTGAGACTCTGCAAAAGATGCCAGTATTTCGTGTAATAGAAAAATACATATATTGCAAATTATTGCAGAAGAAAACTTGTGTATTTTTCTCCAAGGGCTTGCATTTATATCCTCAGGGCGCCCCAAAGCATTTTACAGCCAATGAAGTTCTTTCCAGGTGTAGTAACTGTTGTAACATAGGGAAACATGGCAGCCAATTTCCACTCAGCAAGTTCACAAACAGTAATGAGATAATGACCAGATAATCTATTGCATCAGATAATCATTCGACCTTCAAATTAATTTTTTCTTAAAAACTCTAAACAATTTATACTATATTTAACAGTAAAGCTAAAATTAACCCCTAAGTAACGTTAGTGGAGTTTGAACTTTATGGGCTTGAAATTCAGTTTTTAGCGATATCTGTTTTTTCCCATTATTTTACGGACAAAATACCACTAAAAACAGCGCCATTTTTTGAGGAGGTAAAATTGGCAAAAAAAATGTGCCCGTCGGTAATAATCGGTGTTGCGCGAGGATTCGCAGTGGAAACCGCAGTCCTCGCCAACTTTAGCCCGAGGCCTATCACTGCCAAAAATAGACCCTGGGAGGGGAGAAAACATAAAATAAATTTCAAAAATCAAAAAAATAAATCATCAGAAAACATTCACTATGCACTTAACTAATGAATTGCTGAAAAAGAATAAATAAAAACTTCAACACCTTTTTTGTAGGTCTTCATACCTACCACTGTTTCTGGGTCTTCAATGCAGGCTTTTTTCAGGTGTGTTTTTTTCCACCCGGAGTACGGGTTCCCCGAACGGTCAATTTTAAGCGGTGTGGTTTTTTTTGCTGCGGCATGTGGTCGATCCGCTTTTTGCCGATATTTAAAAACTGCCATTCGTTAACTTTGGCCAATTTAGTTAAGTACCTTTTACCGGCAAAAAAGGCGAAACATCGCCGAAAAAACGTGCGCAAGGCTGGCCAATTTCTCCCCCTATGGCTCTGCACATACAAGGTGTCTTTAAAAAATATATTTCTGGGTAATGCAATAGGAAATCAAATTGCATTTTTTTGTCGAAACATCCAACAAAGGATAACATTTGGGGCATTCAATATCAAAGGTAATACTCTGCCGTTCTTACGTTACACTATTTGGGGAATGGGTACTGGAAATTAACTTTTCCTGCTTCCATTGATACTTCCCACTAATTGACCATGCAGCAACACTGCTAGCAGGTGTTGAGGAGTGGAGATATAGACCACCCTTCATTCCGGTATGTTCAAGGACGTGATACCGAGTGGTCTTCAAAATAAAAAAGCATACCGGGCAAACTATTGATTCAAGGATGTATCATCTGGTCTTCAATTCATTCTATTGTGTGAAAAATAAAGTTTCAGTATGGTTAAAGTTAAAGATACCTACAGTGATCAGCAATCAGTATTCTTTGCATCGATTTTATTCAGATACTTAAAAATAAAATAAGACATGTCCCTGCAGAAATGCATTTAATAAATGCTATTTCTACATCATTATTTCTAATGAATACTTACTTTACTGGGGCCCTGGCATAGACCTTCAGCCAATCTGGAATTTCTGCTGTGTGGTATGGGTTTGCAGGAACCAGCTGATTTCGATCAGTTTGTCGTGGTTGGTATGTGATAGGAGGAAGGAGAGGTGGAGGCTGGTCGTACCGGGGAACACTGCAAAAAAAAATTAAAGTTCCAACATTAACAATACATGTCCATATGTCATTAGTTGAGCCTTATTTTAATCCAAATATATTTCTAGTAGCAGGTAAAGCAAAAGGCTCAGAGGCAGGAAGCAAAGGGTAATGGTTGATAGGTGTTTGTTATTGGAAGGATGTTTCCAGTGGGGTTTCACAGGGCTCAATACTAGGTCCCTTGCTTTTTGTGATATACATCAATGAGCTAGACTTGAATATAGGGGGCATGATTAAGCAGTTTGCGGACGATACTAAAATCGGCAGTGTGGTTGATAATGAAGAAGAAAGCTGCAGGAAGATATCAACTGGTCAGGTGGGCAGAACAGTGGCAAATGGAATTAATCCAGAGAAGTGTGAGGTAATGCATTTGGGGAGGGCTAACAAGGAAAGGGAATATGCATTGAATGGTAGGGTACTGAGAAGTGTAGAGGAACAAAGGTACCTTGGAGTTCATGTCCACAGATCCCTGAAAGTAGCAGGCCAGGTAGATAAGGTGGTTAAGGCGGCCTATGGAATGCTTGCCTTTAGAAGCTGAGGCATAGAATACAAGAGGGGGGGGGGTGTTATGCTTGAACTGTATGAAATACTGGTTAGGCCACAGCTGGAGTACTGCGTGCAGTTCTGATCACCCCATTACAGGAAGGACATGATTGCACTGGAGAGGGTAAAGATGAAATTTACGAGGATGTTGCCGGGAGCTATGAAGACAGATTAGATAGGTTGGATTTGTTTTCATTGGAACAGAGGAGGCTGAGGGGAGACCTCATTGAGGTGTATAAAATTATGTGGCCTAGATATAGTGGATAGAAAGGGCCTACCTATTTCTCTTAGAGGGGTCAACAACCAGGGGGCATAAATTTAAAAAAATTGGTAGAAGGCTTAGAGGGGATGTGAGGGGAAATGCCTTCATGCAGAGGGGTGTGGGGGTCTGGAACTCACTGCCTGAAAGAGTGAGACAGAAACCCTCACCACATTTAAAAAGTACTTGGATGTGCACCCGAAGTGCAGTAACCTTGACCTTGAGCTGGAAAGTGGGATTAGGCTGGATAGCCTCTTGTTGGTCAGCATGGATACGATGGGCCGAAATGGCCTTCTTCCGTGCTGGAAACTTCTATGATTCTATGAAAAGGTTCTTTTAACTACAGAAAATTTTAAGTTATTACATTTCATATGTTAAACTATGTGGATGACTGAGAACGGGTGCTGTTTTTGACATGAATTTGGCTTTATTGAAAACCCACAGTTGCTCTTCAATTATCTACATGTGGACGCAGGACTAATAGAAACTAATCCCCCAGTCCAGCAAGTTGCTAACCTTAGCTAAGTTGATGTGCCTCTTATTGTGGGGTTTGACACTCAGCTCAACCATAGTCCAAGGCAAAAAAACAATTATGTTGGCAGCTTTGGTCAAGTTATAAGGCTGAAGAATGTTGGATTACAACGCCTGTTATGCATAACAAGGCCTCTAATCAAATCACAGAAGAATTTGGGTGGCCTCAAGTGATTTCAGTAGATAGGTTAGCAGGAAAGATGCATTACTTGAAAAATACCCAACAATTTGTACTCTTTAGGGAAAGCTTATGCAAGTAGAATACAAAATGGAAGATCATGCCTCCAACCTGAAGAATTTCTACGAATTTACCTGGTGGTCCAGGAGATTCAGAGACCCGTGGTCCTGGGCCTCTATGCGAAGGTCTCCGTAAAAGCCCACATATTCCAGGGACGTAGGCGCTTCGCACGCATCCCTGGGATCACGTGGGCCGGCCCAACCAATCCAAGTAGGGGAAATCCCCATTCATACTATGTTGGTGTTTCGGCTGCTCCCAAAAGTTTATCACCATCCTCCGCCTGCTCCACGACGACATGCAAGCCATGATTCCTGACCAACGGATCCATCAGAGACCCAATCCACGTCTGGACCGGGGTCAAGCAGGGCTGCGTCATCATGCCAACCCTCTTCTCGATCTTCCTCGCTGACATGCTCCACCTCACACTCAACAAGCTCCCCGTTGGAGTGGAACTAAACTACAGAACCAGTGGGAACCTGTTCAACCTTCGTCATCTCCAGGCCAGATCCAAGACCGTCCCTACCTCTGTCGTCGAGCTACAGTACGTGGATGATGCTTGCGTCTGCGCACACTCAGAGACTGAACTCCAAATCATAGTCAACATCTTCACTGAGGTGTACGAAAGTATGGGCCTTACGCTAAACATCTAAGACAAAGGTCCTCCACCAACCTGACCCTGCCACACAGCATTGCCCCCCAGTCATCAAGATCCATGGCAAGGCCCTGGACAACATAGACCACTTGCCATACCTCGGGAGCCTATTATCAGCAAGGGCAGACATCGCCTCCAGTGCGCTAGTGCAGCCTTTGGCCGCCTGAGGAAAAGTGTGTTCGAAGATCAGGCCCTCAAATCTGCCACCAAGTTCATGGTCTACAGGGCTGTAGTGATATCCGCCCTCTTGTATGGCTCAGAGACGTGGACCATATACAGTAGACAGCTCAAATCGCTGGAGAAATACCAGCAACGATGTCCCGCAAGATCCTGCAAATCCCCTGGGAGGACAGATGCATCAACGTTAGCGTCCTCGATCAGGCCAACATCCCCAGCATCGAAGCACTGACCACAGTCGACCAGCTCTGTTGGGCGGGCCACATTGTTCGCATGCCTGACACAAGACTCCCAAAGCAAGCGTTCTACTCGGAACTCCTACACGGTAATCGAGTCCAAGGTGGGCAGAGGAAACATTTCAAGGACACCCTCAAAGCCTCCTTGATAAAATGCAACATTCCCACCAACACCTGGGAGTCCCTGGCCAAAGACCGCCCTCGGTGGAGGTGCATCCAGGAGGGTGCTGAGCACCTCAAGTCTCGTCGCTGAGAGCATGCAGAAAACAGGCGGTCAGCGGAAGGAGCGTGTGGCAAACCAGTCCCACCCACCCTTTCCTTCAACGACTGTCTGTCCCATCTGTGACAGAGACTGTGGTTCCCGTATTGGACTGTTCAGTCACCCAAGAACTCACTTTTAGAGCGGAAGTAAGTCTTCCTCGATTTCGAGGAATTGCCTATGATGACTTACGTTGAGCTCCATATGTACGGAATCACCATAAGTATGAATGGGAATACCCCCAAAAACACAAAAAATAAATTTTTTTAAATATCACATTTAAAATGAATCAAAATGGAATTTAATTATTTAAAACTAAAATTTAATTTTTTGAAAAATAATTTTACATATTTTAAAGGTTTTAAAAATAAACTTAGCTTATTTAACAATTTTTAATGTTTAAATTATTGAAAATTTTTTATTTTTTTTGCCCTTTAAAAGTTTTGCACTGATAAAAAGCTGGCGTTCTGCCTGCTTTTATCAGTTGTAAGAATTTCAAGGGCAATCGCTGGGCAGAAGTTATGCAAATAGCCCAACTCTCCGCCCACGGAGGCCCTTTACTTCCGGATGTGTGCGATCTGTCAAGAGGATTCTTCGCATACCTAAACCCGGAACTTGCGAGGGTCCTACGGACGCGTGCACACCTCGTATAGGGCCACTCATTTTATATTTCCAAGTAAACTGATAGCAACCGTTATAACATCGAAAATCCTTCACTGTATTAAAATTAAGTATAAAATACTCTCCATGTACAGAGGAGTTTTAACAAAATGGAATGTATACTATGCCTGATAACATAAGCAATGATTAACTTCCTGTTGCTATGTCAACAAATTGTCCCAGAGAACAGTGCATTTCTCTCAAAAACAATAATAGCAATAGCATACAATCTACCCTCCAAAAACACAAAACTAAAATATGATCCAGTGAAGTTACTACAAAATAGGAGGATTTTTGACATCCAAGTGAAAATTCCTGGTGGACAGTCAATGCAGTGAAAAGTCTGGTATTGGTGTGAGGCTGAATCCCATAAAAATTTACAGAGCAGCTATTTGTACTAATTCTCCCTTCTGCGCATTTCGGACAAATAGTCTCCGACTCCGACCCCCCACAGCCAGCGCAATTTTCTGCGCACGTGCCCATCCATCAACCATGTTGCCTCCACTGTGCCGAGCCCTCGAGCAGCCCCACAACACCACTGCAGCGCCGAGCCTCAGATCCATCTGGTCCCAAGAGGACCTGTGGGCAACCACGAGCAGGCTGGAGTCGCAGCGAGCAGCCGAGAGCAGAGAAGTGGAAGAGAGACACACATGGGTGGGCAGCGAGAGAGAGAGAGCGCGAGAGAAACTGGGACGCGGAGGCAGAAGAGAGAGAGAGAGAGAGAGAGAGAGAGAGAGAGATGGCGGAGGCTGCAATTCACTTAGCACAAATAGACACATCCAAAAAATTTAACTCCTTGAAATTATGCCGAGAGGGTAATGGGTTTGAATGCTCAACATCTTTTTCGGTATTTTCTGCTATTCTAGCAGAGGTGTTAACGCATTCTTTGCGCCAAAATAAAGGTGGAGGGAATTTCAGACAAAACACATTCATGCCTATTATCCCACAGCAAATGAAGTTTTTAAAAAAATCTACAAGACAAGTATTACAAACCAAACAAACAAAACTTATGTTGACACCATATGTTGCTTTTACAGCCACCTGATAATTGAGCAGTCAGCCTAATAATTGAGGGGTGAAGATGGCGGAATGGATATTCAGTATCCTATCTGTATTACACTGCAGAATACAGTGGCTAGCATGATTTACAATCTAACCTTAATTCACATTTTCAAGCATTATATTTTCTCTTTGCTGCATTATTTTGCTAAATTACTGAATAGTTCCCATTTTTAAGTGTAAAATGATAATGATCAAGAGTAAACTATATATAGCAACTTAAAAAATTATGCATCAGTTTTGGGTGCACTTACATACAGTATTTTGTTTACATAAATTTGTTCTCAAATGCAATTTTGGGAAAAAATAAATTATAAACGGAACTCTTTACTGCACCTGGGAGCACAGGGATGCCTATACTGCGCTCGCTTGTTGATGTGATCCACATAATAAACACCAAATTCAGGTGATTCTACTCGCTCCCACCCAGGTGGCAATCCTTCTCTTTCAAGTGGATGGCTCCAATGAGTTGTGTTAGTATTGTGGTCTATATAGTATTTTCTTCCTCGAATAGTCCAGTCCGCTGTCCAACCAAGAGGAAGAGGTAATTCATCAGTACCGTGATTTGTTAGGTTTCCCAAGGACGTTGAAGGAACTCTTCCTATGCCTAAACATGCACAGAAAATAAATTAAATATTCTTCTTTTGAAGCAAACAAAGCAGATCTGGATCCATTTCTAAAATATAACTCAAGCCTGAAGTTTCTCCCACAGAAAATTATAGATTTTACACCTGCAAGTGATTCAATGGAACCCTTTGCAAGCCATACATTACATCCAAATATTAAAATTCAAAATCTTACTCAAAATAAACTGACATGTTTATATAAATGTATAATGCAGAGATTAAAATGCCAGTGTCTCAAATGGTTTAATCTGGAATAGTTGTCATTTGTTATTAGAAATGTACAAGTTGCTCATTGGTTTTCATAGCTTTATTCGTTAATTGCAGTATCTCTGAAGACAAGTCCAGAACATTTAATCTCAGAACTGACTTTCAAACTTTGTGGTCCAAAGTATTTATATCGATGAAATATAAATTTTCAGTGAAAGAATATATTGCAGGTCATTAAATTCAGTCCACTTTTGTTTAGCATATATCTAAGTGACCTTTCTTTAACATTGGCCCACAATGCAAGACAGATAAATGGTAAACACGAACTAAACTCATACATTTATATACATGAATGTCATATGAAGTCAAAGGACAGATTACGTTATCCAAATCACATCACAAATGTACAAAGATCACAAAAATTAAAAGGAGGATATAACGTAAATGACTTAGAAATAGAAAAAAAAGTGCCAGGTGTTTAAATGGATAGGTCCGATATGAGCACTTAGAAATAGGTCTGAAATCTCAGGATATCAATAGTGTTAAATTTTGCAGGTTTTTTTTTATGAAGTTTGAAATTATTGGATAGTCCCCAAGTGAATTTCTCAACTAATTCCGTGAACCCTCAAAAGAATTCAGAAATAGATTTGAAATAATCTTTCTAATTTCAACGCTCTATTTCCCCCAACCCCATGTCCTTGTTGGCGTGTGCTTTTTCAGTGACTTTTCACTATCTTAGCTCAATGTTCTTTTGATGCCTTTTCATTGCCTCACAAAGATCATTTTTATCACCCTACAGTTCCCTGCTTTTCTATTAAGTAATCTGCAGGTCATTCATTCATCCCCTTAACTTGTATTTTGTATCTATTCATTTGCCCTCCCCCGAATCCTACTAAAATACTAATCTTTCATTTTTCCATTTTGATGAAACTTACACCCAAAATGCTACATGCTGTGTATTTTCAATATCTGCTGCTTCTACATATGGATCAGAGGAGACATGAAAGATATAGCATCAAGACTGTGAACTTTATAAATATTCTGAATGCTGAAGTGAGGCCAACTAGGACTTAAGTACACTGATTTCCTTTGTTAGGAAGGTGAAAAATTCTGAGTATGACAAGATCCTCCAAGCCAGGCGGACACCAAGTGAAAAAACCCCATTGCCCTGGCACCATTCAGGAAAATCTTGGCTGCGTTTTGTTTTGGAAGGTTGTCAAGAGATCTATTTCTGGCTAACTACACCTGAAGATCATTCAATTCATCTATAATGTCCATTCATGCTGCGATGCTGGGTACAGTGAGCCTCAAGTATTCGCTCTTCTGGAACTGAACCGTGGGTCATCCCAAAGGCTCAGCTACTCACTGGATACATTTGTTGTGCCATTGAAAGATGGATCCTCAGTAACTTGCTGTGAGCGTCTCTATTGTTAATGTGTCACATTGATGGTCACTAGCCTTTTCCTAACAAATATAGAGCTGTGCTGCAATATTACCATGAACTTTTATTCAAAGTAAAGGATCCAATACAAGCCAGTGAAAATAGCAATAAAATCCTGCACTTTCTTGGCCTCATGAAATTTATATGCATAAGTGCAGAATAAACGATAGGGGAGTTATAAGCAGATTAACTCTAGTTGGTTTACCTGGCTCTATGAAAACCAATTATATACAGCTCCTTTGATGCAAGTATGAAACCTTCCCAAGTAGTTTGTGAGCATGCACATGGTAAGATAAGATACCATAAAAAGCTAACTAGGTTGAGGCACTGCTATCTTTACTGGCATTAGCCTTCAGATATTTCCTCTCAAGAGTCTTTTTCTGCTGTTTTATTTGGGCATGAAAAGCTCAGTCAGTTGCACAGGTATACAAGATTTCTGCACCTACATCAAATGTATCAACTGAAGAGTATTGTAATATTTTCATGGTCGGTTGACAATATTGGAAGAGTGAGCATAAATAGCAAGGGCCTCATTCATCAACCCCATTTTTTACATGAATGAAACACTGAAAAGGTTGTTGCTAATGATGGAGATGAGGAAATGAGCTACATCACAAAAACAAAGTATGCAGGAGACTGGGATAAGATCATATGTTTGCATACCTTCTGCGCGATTCCCCCCCACCCCCACCCCAAAAGCTTGTGGTTTTCTTTTCCCCTCCCCATTTCATAGGTGGCTCCACAGAGAATCCCAGATAGCAGCACTTCGATCTGAACAACATTTCCTTTTGATTGAAACATCTGGGAATATCAGACACTTGGGAACTAGGCACCAGACAGAAACAAAAACAGAAAATGCTGGACAAAGGGTCATCGACCTGAAACAATTAACTCTGTTTCTCACTCCACAGATGCTGCCTGACCTGCTGAGTATTTCCAGCATTTTCTGTTTTATTTCAGATTCCAGCATCCGCAATATTTTGCTTTTGTACCAGACTGAAACAGCTTGGTTATTGGAAAAAACATTTTTGTTTTCGTACAGCAACAAAAATATCATTCCAGCAAGTTGATTTAAATGGACAAGAATCTGATGACCTTGTAGACCCGAGCGCCCCTCATGGTCACTTAGGATCCAAGGAAAAAAGCTTCAAAATCATTGCAATAGGTATATATGATGCTTAATGGCTACACAAAAATATATTCAGAGCAATACATTGGGATGATGTGAATATCCTTTCCACCCCCATCACCAACATTTTTATGCGTGATGATTTAATACCGAGGATTTGCGATAGGATAAACATTTATGGAATTAATTTGGAGAAAAAGATTTATTTTTGATTATTTTTAGTTTGAAACAGCATAGCAGTTTACTGTAAACTTTCATAAAACAAACAGTGCTCGATCATTGCTTTAATCAGGAGACCACCAACACACAAGCAGAGAACAATTTGCTGCAGCATATCAGTGGCCTGTCCCGGCTAGCCTCCGTTTAAAGTCCAGCAGGGTTCTCCCTCCCAACTTTTGCCTGTTTTTGCAGGCTGCACAGAAGAAGAGTTCCCAACCACCTCAACAAAAGAAAGAAATTCTTGCATTTATATCACGCCATTCACAACCTCAGGATGTCCAAAGCGTTTTACAGCCAACAACTAACTTTTTTTTCTGAAGTATAGGAACTGTTGTAATGCAGGCACCATGTCACTGAGCTGGTACTTGAGTGCAAGATACAAATACATCAGAGCTAGAGGGTCTAGACAGTTTGAGGGTAGTTCACGGTGATGTATTAAGCACAGGCAAGTGGGAACAGGTGGAAATCGAAAAGCGGGAATAGGTGGAGATGGAAAAGGGGGAACAGGATGCTTCAAACTGGAGAGGGAGGTTACCTTCATCTGCAGCTGGTGAGGCCAGCAATCGCAATCTCTAGGGACCAGTCTCTGAAAGAATTGTTACTCTGAAAGATTGTTGAAAGAATCTTTGGGGGAATTGCCTTCTGGCTTCTGACACAGCCGATAGGGTAGACAAATAAAGGTCACTTACAATAGTAATTTACAAACAGCACTGGATACACACCCATGCAGAGTTCCCAGTACTGGGAACCAATGGACAGCATCTCATGTGTGAACAAAGGCTTTTGTTGCTCAAGTGCTCTTTGTTGGTCAAGTACTCAAGTTAATTATGTGAGTGTTGTGTTGCCACAGTACTTGTCTCAAAAGACCTATTTAACCTTTACAGCTCCAGAGAATTACATTCTCCCACAATGACTTTTTATTTTTAAAAAAGCAATTTCAACTTTTGCAATGTGATGCTGAAAATTCACCATTACAGTATCTTTATCTAAATGGTAAGAGTACCTTATATCCAGCTTTTTAAAAAATCCATATTTTGGGATTGGTGTGCATCAAACTCTAAATCGGATCTCTAAAGGATCATGGATACCCTCTTCCAATTGGTTCCCGCCCGGTAAATCCGCCAGACAAGTCTCTCACTTCCTGGTGTCTTCCCACTGCAGTTCATACCTACTCAGAGCTCTGCCGACATTTTCCAACCCGTCCTCATCTATGGTACATAACATACCTTTTTATTTTAATTTTACAGAGCTCTTGACTACAGAAAAACTGAGCAGCATGGTGAAGGTGTCAAGTGATGGAATTCATGTCTGATCCCCAATTATGCAATGAGCGTCCAAGTACGGCCCAAGAAAAACTTAAGGGAGGAGTCATCAGACCATGCTTGCATCCCCACCAACTGCCAGTTCAACAACATATAGGTGGAGACCTGTAAACAGCTTGCCTACTCTCCTGGGGAGATCAGAAAAAGGACAGGAAAAAGCAACACAATAAAAAAAAAATGTTTTACTGATTGATAAATACAACAAAAAAAAATGATGGCACCTTCCTAAAGAGTAGAATATGGTATAAAATGCTTTGTCAGAAAAACTGTTATTCACCTTTACAATTTTGAATTTCAGGTATCACCCGCACAACTGAAAGAGAATTGATGCTAGCTTGAAGCCAGCCAAGGTAGAGAAGGTTAAAACACATCCAGATGCAAATTTTAAGCACTCTTTTTTTCTTGAACTTCTTTCATTAATAATCAGAACCAAATAAATATAACAAAATATACATACTCCCAATAAAGCTAGCTCACTTCTCTGAATTGCACTTTGACTAAGATGCTCACTATTTCTTTTCAGCCCTCCCTCTCATTTCAATATAATATTTTTCCATTTATTTCATGATTCTAAGTCATGAAGGCATCAGACTACTGCTATATCTACTCCTCAAGCAATAATACAGAATTGCTATGGTAAAAGTTCTAGCCAATACAAATTTTATTCTCCATTTATAATCTCACTCATACACATCACCTGTACTCCTCTAATACGGTTCCACAGACATTCTTCTCAATATTCATATGTGGGGTTAGACAGCTAAAGTTTTGGGGGTGGCAGGGGGGAAATCAACAACTCCAATGTGGATATCCACATACAGGTGCAAGTGCTAGGAGTAATTAGTGTTGATTCTTTCCTGCTCTAGTCTGAGGATACGGAGTTCAGCTACAGCACCTCCACCATTCAAGCTGAAACTGTCTAACTCAGCATCGGGATTGAATTGGAAATCCTCCTGGTCTGTATGGCTCAATACCAAATCACACGGAGCTACCATAAAGCTACTTATTTTCAGTAATTTAAAAAACTCACAGGTTGAACTTGATGCATTCCCAAATCCATTGCTGATAAGTGCTCAAAAATACTGATGGATAATGAAAAACTGAGGGAAATATCATACTTTAATGGAGAACCACCACTGAGAAAATACAAATATTTTCCTGCTATTTGGATTCTGAGCAGATCATAGCCCAACATTTTTTTTAACTATTTAAAAAAAAAGTTACATTATAGGTATGATCAATGATTTAACTATTTTCAGCAAAGGGACAAAACCATTGCTCATCCAAATTTGTTAAACATCCATGAAAACTAAAATAGATACCTTTGAATCAGGCCAAGAGTTCCAATAGTATCTCGTGTTTGCTCACAAATCACAAGAAAGACTTATTTCAGTAGATGTTTTAAATTTCATAGGATACCTTAACGCATACATATTCACACTCATTTTTCTCCCCTCCTTGAAGATGTTGACTCTTAACTCCTGGTTGGGGTATGGTTCCATGATTACCAGGTGTTCCCCAACACTTCCTAAATGATGATGATTATTCATGCGAGCAGACGACTGTTGAGCCATGTCATATCAAAAGAACAGACGGAAAAAGCAGAGGAGATACAGCAGCTGGCCGACAGCCATGATGTGCGAGGATTCTTCATCGCAGTCAAGGCTATCTGTGGCCCAAACACCCAAGGTCCCATCCCACTGCTGAACAAGAACGGGGAAACACTTAAGGACACTGAGGCAGTCAGGGCCTGCTGGAAGAAGCACTTTAAAGATCTCCCAAATCGAGACCCTGCCTTTGACTCGAGTGTTCTCGACTCCATTCCGCAGCATGCTACCTGCCACCACCTCAGTGAGACCCCAACACAGCACGAGAAAAAGCCATTAAGACAGCTAAAAAACAAGGCTACGGGAGCGGATGGAATCCCTGCTGTGGCACTGAAGTATGGCAGAGAGGCACTGCTGGTGCGAATACATGACCTCATCTCTCTCATCTGGAGGGAGGAGAGCATGCCGGGAGATCTCAGAGATGCAGTGATCGTGACCATCTTTAAGAAAGGGACAAGTCCGACTGCGGCAACTACAGAGGAATCTCCCGGCTATCAGCCACTGGGAAAGTCATCGTTAGAGTCCTCCTCAACCGTCTTCTCTCCGTGGCCGAGGAACTCCTCCCGGAGTCGTAGTGCAGATTTTGTCCTCAATGGGGCACAACGGACATGATTTTTGCAGCATGACAGCTGCAGGAAAAATGCAGGGAACAGCACCACCCTTATACATGGCCTTCTTCGACCTTACAAAGGCCTTCGACACTGTCAACCGCGAGGGTCGATGGAGCATCCACCCCCGTTTCGGATGCCCCCAAAAGTATGTCACCATCCTCCGCCTGCTCCACAACAACATTCAGTTCGTGATCCTTACCAACAGATCCATCACAGACCCCATCCACATCAGGACCAGGGTCAAGCAGGGCTGCGTCATCGCCCCAACCCTCTTCTCAATCTTCCTCGCTGCCATGCTCCACCTCAGTTGACAAGCTACTCGCTGGAGTGAAACTAAACTACAGAACCAGTGGGAACCTGTTCAACCTTTGCCGTCTCCAGGCCAGATCCAAGACCACTCCAACCTCTGTCGTCGAGCTCCAGTACGCGGACGACGCCTGCGTCTGCGCACACAGGCTGAACTCCAGGATAAAGTCAACGTATTTACTGAGGCGTACGAAAGCATGGGCCTCAGGCTAAACATCAGCAAGACAAAGGTCCTCCACCAATCTGTCCTCGCCACTGCCCGCCAGTCATCAAGATCCACAGTGCGGCCCTGGACAATGTGGACTACTTCCCTTATGTCGGGAGCCTCCTATCAACAAGAGCAGGCATTGACAACGAGATCCAACACCGCCTCCAGTGCGCCAGTGCAGCCTTCGACTGCCTGAGGAAAAGTGTTTTTGAAGACCAGGCCCTCAAATCTGTCACCAAGCTCATGGTCTACAGGGCTGTAGTAATACCAGCCCTCCTGTAAGGCTCAGAAACATGGTCCATGTACAACAGACACCAAGTCGCTGGAGAAATACCACCAACGATGTCTCTGCAAGATCCTATAAATCCCCGTGGACGACAGACGCACCAACATTAGTGTCCTCGTCCAGGCCAACATCCCCGGCATCGAAGCACTGACCACATTTGATCAGCTCCGCTGGGCATGCCACATCGTTCGCATGCCAGACATGAGACTCCCAAAGCGCGCGCTCCACTCGGAGCTCCTTCACAGCAAACGAGCCAACGGTGGACAGCGGAAACGTTACAAGGACACCCTCAAAGCCTCCCTGAAAAAATGTGACATCCCCACTGACACCTGGGAGTCCCTGGCCAAAGACCACCCTAAATGGAAGAAGTGCATCTGGGAGGGCATTGAGCTCAGAGTCTCGTCACCGAGAGCATGCAGAAATCAAGTGCAGGCAGCGGAAAGAGCGTGCGGCAAACCAGTCCCACCCACCCCTTCCCTCAACAACTATTTGTCCCACCTGTGACCGAGACTGTGGTTCTCATATTGTACCGTACAGCCACCTAAGAACTTATGTTAAGAGTGGAAGCAAGTCTTCTTCGATTCCAAGGGACTGCCTATGATGATGATCAAAACGGAGTGATCTTTACATCTGACACATTCAATTCTAAGGTCTGTTACCAATCAGGAGCTGAAACTTCATCACATTTTCTTCTCCCTCATCCAGGAATGCCAAGGTCAAATATACTTCCCCTACCATCCTCTGGCAAAAAACAACTAACTCAGTCAAAATCAGGGATTGAACTTGAACTTCTTGGTCTGTACAATTTAGCTATCACTGTCCAAATCCAGAGTCTGGGGAGGGGGGGGGGGGGGTTATGATTGAATATATACACATACATAAATGTGCACATATAATAAACTGTAGTTGAGAAGTGTTTATTGAGGGTCACCATGAGCATTACAGATTAGAAAGACTTGGATTTATATATTGCCTTTCACGACCACCGGATGTCTCAAAGCAATTTACAGCCAATGAAGTACTTTTGGAGTGTTGTCACTGTTGTAATGTAGGAAAAGCGGCAGCCAAGTTGCGCACAAGCAAGCTCTCACAAACAGCAATGCGATAATGACCAGATAATCTGTTTTTTTGTTATGTTGATTGAGGGATAAATATTGGCCGGGACATCGGGAATAACTCCCCTGCTCTTCGCAATAGTGCCAGGGGATCTTTTACGTCCACAAGAGAGCAGACAGGGACTCAGTTTAACATCTCATCCAAAAGACGGCCCTGCTGACAGTGCAGCGCTCCCAAATCATCATCATCATTGGCAGTCCCTCGGAATCGAGGAAGACTTGCTTCCACTCCTAAAGTGAGTTCTTTGGTGGCTGAATAGTCCAACACGAGAGCCACAGACCCTGTCACAGGTGGGACAGATATTCTTCGGGGGAAGGGGGAGGGGGGATGGCACGGATTTGACGCACGCTCCTTCCTCTGCCTGCGCCTGCCCTCTTCACGTTGGCAGCGTTGATATTCGAAGAGCTCAACGCCCTCCCGGATGCATTTTCTCCACCTAGGGCGGTCCTCGGCCAGGGTCTCTCAGGTGTCAGTGGCGATGTCGCACTTCACCAGGGAGGCTTTGAGGGTGTCCTTGTAATGTTTCCACTGTCCACCTTTGGCTCATTTGCCATGAAGGAGCTCCGCATAGAGCAATTACTTAGGGAGTCTCGCGTCTGGCATGCGGACTAAGTGGCCTGCCCAGTGAAGCTGATCGAGTGTGTTCGTGCTTCAATGCTGGGGATGTTAGACTGGGCGAGGACACTGATGTTGGTGCGTCTGTCCTCAAAGGAGATTTGTAGGATCTTGTGGAGACATCGTTGGTGATATATCTCCAGCGACTTGATGTGGCTTCTGTACATGATCCTAGCCTCCGATCCATACAGGAGGGCGGGTATTATTACAGCCCTGTAGACCATGAGCTTGGTTGTAGGTTTGAGGGCCTGGTCTTCGAACAGTCTTTGCCTCAGGCGGCCGAAGACTGCACTGGCGCGCTGAAGGCGATGTTGAATCTTCGCATCAATGTCTGCCTTTGTTGATAAGAGGCTCCCGAGGTATGGGAAGTGGTCCACGTTGTCGAGGGCCGCGCCGTGAATCTTGATGACTGGGGAGCAGTGCTGTGCGGCGAGGACAGGCTGGTGGAATACCTTTGTCTTACGGATGTTAAGCGCAAGGCCTATGCTTTCATATGCCTTGGTGAATACATCGACAATATTCTGGAGTACAGCTTCAGAGTGTGCACAGACGCAGGCATCGTCCACATACTGCAGTTCAACGACAGAGGTTTGGGTGATATTGGACCTGGTCTGGAGGCAGCGTAGGTTAAACAGCTTCCCACTGGTTCTGTAGATTAGCTCCACTCCAGCGGGGAGCTTGACGACAGTGAGGTGGAGCATGGCAGCGAGGAAGTTTAAGAGGATTGGAACGATGATGCAGCCCTGTTTGACGTCGGTCAGGCGCGAACCTCCCCTCCGAGCCTCCACCCATCGGCGATGACCAGATGACCCTCCACCGGCGACTGGACCTCTTCCCCTCCTGCGGCAACTGGACCTCTTCCCCTCCTGCGGCAACTGGACCTCTTCCCCTCCTGCGGCGTTCAAACCTGCTCTCCCCCACGAGTCCCACAGGCTTACCTCATGCTCCCAAAGCACTGCACTGGAGTGTCAGCCTAGATTTTTTTTGTATTCAAGTTCCTGGAGTGGGACTTGAAGCCACAACCTTCTGACTCAGAGACAAGTGTGCTACCCACTGAGCCACAGCTGACACTAAAGCGACAGGGTTAAGCCAATATTTAGAGGCTCGATCTCCAAGTGTGCTGAAGTTAGGCTTGATTTCCAGATTTCAAAACAGTAGTTATTCAAAGACATGAATTTTAAAAAAACACATTAGTGCTTCATTACATTTCGAAGACAGCAAGAGTTACATTTTCCATTTCTTTCTAGAACCGCCCCAATTTCAAGACACACCATGAAATGTATCATGGCTGTATAGAATAATGCATCTATTTTAAGATTCTGAATTCCCATTTTTCCCATGCTAACTTATTAAATATACAATTTTTAACAGTCAGCAAACCTAGGATCTATGGCCCATATTGCTATTTTTTGTTGATAAAGGTCAGCATCTTACTTTTAAAATATTCAGGATTTGCCTTCTCCCCAATATCCTTCTCTTTTGTAAACACTGCTACAAAGTATTTAAATATCACCATCAACTTCGGTTTGTTTTCTAATTCACTCTCCTCTTGGGGATTTCACCCCATACTTAACAATTTGTTTTTACTGATATAATTGTAGATCACTTCTCTGTTCTTTTTTTAAAATTTAAGATACTCTCTTACTCCCTTCTTTGTTGCCTTTATCCCTCTCAACCGTTCCTTATTTTCTCGTATTCTTCTATTCTCTAATTATTTATCATTTTAATATACCCTCTTTAATTTCCGTTTGAAGCCACATGTCAGCCAAAGCCTATACATTGTCCAGGTCCTGCTGTAACATGGCCTTATTGGAGGAGTTGCGCATGGAGCTGAACACTGTGAAGGTCATCTCTGGGGCTATCTGATAACTTTCTAATTGGAGAAAGGTCTTGCATAAAGTAACTGATGACAGCTGAGCCAAGGAAGCTGCCCTGTGTCTTGGGGGTGCGATAATTGGCCTCCAACAACCATAACCATCTTCCTTTGTGCCTAGCATGATCCCAGTTACTAGAGGATATCATCCCTCCCCACATTGACCTCAGTTTTGATAAGGCTCCTTGGTGTCGTACTTGGTTGAATTATGTATTGCTAGAGGATTCAGTGTATGCTCCTACTTGTTCTACTGACTACATATAGTTCGTTCATTGCAACCCAGTGCATTTTTAATTTAAGGCAGTACACCCATAACTGCATGAAGGAAATGCTCAACATTAAACGTTCCCAATCATGGCAGTCCTGTAATCAGCCTCAAACCTCCTTCAAGCTTCGTATCATTAGGGGTAAGGTAATGTTCTCCTTATTCAGATAAGCTCTTACATAAGTTCTCAAGTTTCTTTGCAAGACTCCAATCAGTGCAATTGAAAGTGTCATAGTACATTTCTGGTTACATCAGAACCAGCTCAACATATTTCAAAAATGTGCGGCTTATTTAATGTGGTTCAATTTCCCTCTCCCTCTTCTATAAACTGTGAGCATTGCAAACATTTTACTTTTCAGGTTACAAAAATACTCAGCATTTTTTCTCCCCCACATAATTTACTCCTTTAGTAAAATTCAAGTTCTCCTTCCCAGTACTCTGAAAGATGGGATGACAGGATCAAGACAGAAATTTAAATTCACATACTGCTTAAAAAAAAATACACAAGTGTAATTGCGTGAAAGTTTAATAGGGAATTTCTACATCTAAAGCTACAGTCGATCATTTTGAAAATGTTATTTGAAAGATAGCATATGAGGGAGTGCCTTACATCGAACCTGGTGTTAAGTGAGGAACGAATGCTGGCCAGGACATTAGGAGAACTTCTTTCTGTTCAAATCGTATCATAGGACCTTTAATGTGCACCTGAACTACTGGAATAGGCAGAGTGTGTCTCAGTTTAACATATAATCCAAAGTTTAGCACTTCTGAATACAACATTCCTTGAATACTGCACTGGAGTGTCATCCTACATTGAACTCAAACTACCAGGGTTGAACCTTTAACCTTCTGGCTCAGAAGCAAGAATGCTACTGAGAAAAACTGACACGCAGTCTTATTCAGGAACTACATGGATAAGTTTCTCTGGTTCCCCTAGTTATCTACGAACCCTATAAAAACAGATAGCAAGAGTTTCTATAGGTATATAAAAAAGAAAAGAGTGGCTAAAGTAAATGTTGGTCCCTTAGAGGACGAGACCGGAGAATTAGTAATGGGGACCATGGAGATGGCAGAAACTTTGAACAGATATTTTGTATCAAGTCTTTATGGTAGAGGACACTAACAATATCCCAACAGTGGATAGTCAAGGGGCTATGGGGGGAGGAACTTAACACAATCACAATGGAGGTGGTACTCAGTAAGATAATGGGACTAAAGGCAGATAAATCCCCTGGACCTGATGGTTTGTATCCTCGGGTCTTAAGAGAAGTAGTGGCAGGGATTGTGGATGCATTGGTTGTAAGTTACCAAAACTCGCTGGATTCTGGGGAGGTCCCGGCAGATTGGAAAACTGCAAATGTAATGCCCCTATTTAAAAAAAGGAGGCAGACAAAAAGCAGGAAACTACAGCCCAGTTAGCCTAACATCTGTGATTGGGAAAATGTTGGAGTCCATTACTAAAGCAGTAGCAGGACATTTGGAAAAGTATAATTCAGTCAGGCAGAGTCAGCATGGATTTATGAAGGGGAAGTCATGTTTGACAAATTTGTTGGAATTCTTTGAGGACATAACAGACAGGGTGGATAAAGGGGAACCAGTGGATATCGTGTATTTGGACTTCCAGAAGGCATTTGACAAGGTGCCACATAAAAGGTTACTGCACAAGATAAAAGTTCATGGGGTTGGGGGTAATATATTATAGCATGGATAGAGGATTGGCTAACTAACAGAAAACAGAGAGTCGGGATAAATGGCTCATTTTCGGGTTGGCAATCAGTAACTAGTGGGGTGCCGCAGGAATCAGTAATGGGACCCCAACTATTTACAATCTATATTAACAACTTGGAAGAAAGGACCGAGTGTAACGTAGCCAAGTTCGCTGAAGATACAAAAATGGGAGGAAAAGCAATGTGTGAGGACACAAAAAATCTGCGAGGACACAAAAAATCTGCAAAAGGACATAGACAGGCTAAGTGAGTGGGCAAAAATTTGGCAGATGGAGTATATTGTTGGAAAGTGAGATGTCATGCACGTTGGCAGAAAAAAATCAAAAGGCAAGTTATTATTTAAATGGACAAAAATTGCAAAGTGCTGTAGTACAGCAGGACTTGGGGGTACTTGTGCATGAAACACAAAAGCTTAGTATGCAGGTACAGCAAGTGATCAGGAAGGCCAATGGAATCTTGGCCTTTATTGCAAAGGGAATGGAGTATAAAAGCAGGGAAGCCTTGCTAGTTATACAGGGTATGGGTGAGGCCACACCTGGAATGCTGCGTACAGTTTTGGTTTCCATATTTACGAAAGAATATACTTGCTTTGGAGGCAGTTCAGAGAAGGTTCACTAGATTGATTCCGGTGATGAGGGGGTTTGACATGAGGTTGAGTAGGCTGGGCCTCTACTCATTGGAATTCAGAAGAATGAGAGGTGATCTTATTGAAACGTATAAGATTATGAGGGGGCTTGACAAGGTGGATGCAGAGAAGATGTTGCCACTGATAGGGGAGACTAGAACTAGGGGGTATAATCTTAGAATAAGGGGTCGCCCATTTAAAACGGAGATGAGGAGGAATTTCTTCTCTGAGGGTTGTAAATCTGTGGAATTCACTGCCTCAGAGAGCTGTGGAAGCTGGGACATTGAATACATTTAAGACAGAGATCAATAGTTTCTTAACTGATAAGGGATGAAGGGGTTATGGGGAGTAGGCAGGGAAGTGGACCTGAGTCTATGATCAGATCAGCCATGATCGTATTAAATGGCAGAGCAGGCTCGAGGGGCTGAATGGCCTACCCCTGCTCCTATTTCTTATGTTCTTATGTTCAACCATCTCCAGAGTGTAACAGAGCAGACATAACAGAAACTGGTCAATTGCAATTGTACAGATTTGGATTGATTTACAGGGAAAAAGGCCAAAGAGGATTCATTAGACAAATCTGGCTAGCAAGTGCAAGCTTCAAGTGTAGAGGCCACTGAATGAGACAGACAAAATATTGTGTGCGCATAATAGCAAGTGCAATTGTGTGGAGATTAATAGGGAATTGTTACATCTAAAGCTACAGTAGATTATGAAAAAAAGTTATTTGAAATGCATCCCAGGCTGTTGAGCGAAGTAAGAGAGGAAATAGCAGAGGCCTTGACCATCATTTTCCAGTCCTCTTTGGATTTGGGCATGGTGCCAGAGGACTGCTAATGTAGTACCCTTGTTTAAGAAGGAAGAAAGGGATAGGCCAAGTAATTACAGGCCTGTCAGCCTAATCTCAGTGGTAGGAAAATTATTGGAAAAAATCCTGAAAGACAGGATAAATCTACATTTGGAAAAGCAAGGATAAATTAAGGACAGTCAGCACGGATTTGTTAAGGGAAGCTCATGTTTGACTAACCTGATTGAATTTTTGGAGGAGGTAACCAGGAGGGTCGATGAGAGTAGTGCATATGATGTAGTGTATATGGACTTTAGCAAAGCTTTTGATAAGGTCCCACATGGTAGATGAAGGTTAAAGCCCATGGGATCCAGGGCAAAGTGGCAAGTTGGATCCAAAATTGGCTTAGAGGTAGAAAGCAAAGGGTAATGGTTGATGGATGTTTGTGCGACTGGAACGATGTTTACAGTGGGGTTCCACAGGGCTCAGTACTGGGTCCCTTGCTTTTTGTGGTATACATCAATGATCTAGATTTGAATTTAGGGAGTATGATTAAGAAGTTTGCAGATGACACCAAAATTGACTGTGTGGTTGATAATGAAGAGGAAAGTCATGGACTGCAGGAGGATATCAATCTACTGGTCAGGTGGGCAGAGCAGTGGCAAATGGAATTTAATTCAGAGAAGTGTGAGATAATGCACTTTGGGAGGGCTAATGAAAGGGTATACACATTAAACGGTAGGCCACTTAGAAGTGTAGATGAACAAAGGGACCTTGGAGTGCTTGTCCACAGATCTCTGAAAGTAGAGGGCCAGGTGGATAAGGTGGTGAAGAAGACATACGGAATGCTTGCCTTTATTGGCCGAGGCATAGAATATAAGAGCAAGGGAGGTTATGCTTAAATTGTACAATATGCTGGTTCGGCCACAGCTGGAGTACTGCGTGCAGTTCTGGTCGCCGTATTATAGGAAGGACATGATTGCACCAGAGAGGGTGCAGAGGAGATTTACTAGGATGCTGCCTGGAATGGAGAATCTTAGCTATGAGGACAGAATGGAAAGGCTGAATTTGTTCTCATTGGAACAGAGGAGGCTGAGAGGAGACCTCAGGTGTAAAAAAGTTTGAGGGGCCTGGATATAGTGGATCGCAAGGGCCTATTTCCCTAGGTGAAGGGGTCAATTACGAGGGGGCATAGTTTTAAGGTGGTTAATGGAAGGTTCAGAGGAGATTTGAGGGGAGGCTTCTTCACAGAGGGTTGTGGGGGTCTGGAACTCACTGCCTGGAATGGTGGTGGATGCAGAAACCCTCACCACATTTAAAATGTGCTTGAATGGGCACTTGAAATGCCGTAACCTAGAGCTGGTAAGTGGCATTAGACTGGATAACCTCTTGTTGGCTGGTGCAGATACGATGGCAAGTACTGCAGTGAATCGAATACGGCCAGGGTGATCTCCTGGACTAGTTTCGATCGCCTGGATGGGTCAGAGAGGAATTTTCCCAGATTTTTTTCCCCAATTGGCCTAGGTTTTTAATCTGGTTTTTGCCTCTCCCAGGAGATCACATGGCTCAGGTTGGGGTGGAGTGTAAAATGTTTTGCTGCAAGGGGTGTCGCAGTTGTGTGGGCCGGACTGGTTGGGCTGGGTGCTCTTTACCTTTCCGCCATTGTTCATAGGTTTATATGTAACCTTCAAGGCTGCTGACCGAGGGCCGTGTGGCTCTTTGTCGGCCGGCGCGGACACGATGGGCCGAAATGGCTTCCTTCTGCGCTATAGATTTCTATGTTTCTATGAAAGATAGATGAGGGAGTGTCTTACATCGGACCTGGTGTTGCGAGCTCCTGCATCTCTGACCAATTATGCTCGGTCAAGTCTTCACCTTCAAGAAAAACTTTAATTGGCAGGTCTACAACAAGTACATCATAGTGAAGCAACCAAATGCTGATTTTCCCTTAAGTGTCAATACACAATTCCAGACAGCCCTGTAACATTTAATCCGAGCTTGTATTATTGGATTTCAGAATTTAGAAAAAGGAGGGATACCAAATATGTAAAATGTGGGTGTTACAGAAGCCATAAATATAACTGGTGTTATACAACTACAGGAACAGTGGCATAGTGGTTATGTTACTGGACTAGTAATCCAGAGGCCTGGATCTAGAGACACAAGTTCAAATCCCACCATGGCAGCTGTGGAATTTAAATTCAGTTAAATAAATCTGAACTAAAAAGCTAGTATCAGCAAACATAAATTCCCATCTGTTTCACTAATGTCCTTTCGGGAAGGAAATCTACCACCTTTATCCAGGCTTATATGTGACTGCAGACCCACAGCAATGTGATTGACTCTTAACTGCCTTCTGAAATTGTCTTGCAAGCCACTCAGTTGCATCAAACCGTTAGAAAGAACCTTCGCCGTATTGACTGCAGCGGTTCAAGGCAGCGCCCACCACCTTCTCGAGGGCAATTTTTTTTAGGGATGGGCAATAAATGCTGACCATACGATGCTCACGTCCTGAACAAATATATATATATAAAAAAAAGATATGGATAACAAAGCTCAGGCCCTTTTTTGAGGTACTACACTCTTAGCCAGCCTGTGTTATACTTCATCTGGGAAATTTTGATATTGGTTTGTAAAAAGAGGTAAAAAAATGTTCCATTACACACTGATGAGCAAAATAGTTGAACCATTCCACAAAAGGGCTAAAATTCATACTTGCTCATTTTAATTATAGTACTATACTTCAAAATGAGACAGACAGTGCAGAAATGTTGAAAGCTGAACCATCAATCTAAGCCAATAACCCTAAAGCTAATTTAATCAAAAGTCTGATTATCAAAATTTGCGACCTTGAACTACTTCAAACAGGACAAGTCCTCTAATACATGTCCCTAAAGCTACAATGACGCAGTACAAATTACTGGAACGATGCTCTGAAACTACTGAAATCAGTACGGCGCCAGCCAAAGAGAGGGGGGAAGTTTCCAAAAAAAAGATACTGACTGCAGTAATATGAATACAAATGAATTTCATATATGAAATCCCCTAGGTCTGTGGTGAAATAACGATTGGCAGCCAACACATTTCCATCACATTCATAATAGAAAACCCTTAAGCTATCTTTCAAACAATATCACAGGAAGCAAAAAATTAATATTTTGGTAAACGTAATGAGTGGTGCTCAGTACATTAGCACTTAAACATGTAAAATAATATAAAGTAGCAAAATAACAGACAGTAAATTAAATTCTCCATTTTTTTTTTGGGGGGGGAACCTATACCTGGCAACCAGTTGAGCGCTCATGAACAGAAAGCTTACCTACTGGAAGTCTGCCTTGCCCCTGTGGTAACCGTGGAAAAGGATCAGGACTGTGATCATAATATCTATAATCATCCCGGAAACGCTCAGCTAACTGCCGCCGTCTTTGTCCATCTTCATAATATGGTTCGGGATAATAATAACGGGCAGCAGGCTGGCCAGCATCACCATTCTCAGAGTTAATTTCAGCTAGAAAGGATTGTGAGGAGACACCGTATTCTCGAGGGACTTCAGAAAGGCTACGTGGGACGTAGGAAGGTCCTGAAGGTCTGCTGCTTTCACGTCTAATGATTTCACGTGCTGGCCTTGGGACAGGACCTCGCAGGAAGCTTTGGTTTCGGGAAACCACATCAACTGAGGGGTAAACAGAAGTTCCTGTCTCGACTAAAACATCGGTCCGCCTTGGAATGGTTGGCCCATGGCGAATAAATGAAGGCATTAAATCTGTAATTGAAAGACAGACGAGCATTACATGCTGGTTTATAGTTTTTGAATACAATAATACAAAAGATTTCCAGTGTAACTAACTCAGCTGCTTACATGGAGTTTAAAATGGACTATTACTGTCAAGGGCATATTGAACTCTGTCCAGTTATTTTTTCAGAACCGGAAATCAAAATGCTCCCATCAAAATTATGCAAGGCAAAACAAAGAATTTACCTCCAAGTTCATCTCTAGTAATTTCCCCAAATGTCGAAACAATATTTCCCAGTGACCCATATTTACATCTTTAATACCAAATGGTAACACACATTTACTTCACAAAGAAGAATTTTTTTCGATCAAAATATGATATCCACTAATTTATAGGAAAGATGCCATATGCAGCAATGAAGTGATAAATATATCCACAAGATATATTCCCCCATCGTCCAATGGATAACAGCACAGTATGGTGTAGCACTAAACTGGGAATGTCTAAACCACAGCCTGGGCACCCTGGTAATCCAGTGCATTAAACTCCTTTCTTCATTGTTTAGTCTGGTTTAAATTTTGTGGGCCTGGAGGTTTGAAAGGTCTGTTTTTAGTGCTGCTGCCCCATTGATGAGTTGCAAATCAAGAACTTTTGGTACCAGTTGCTTGAAACACACAAAAGTGCTAAATGAAACTTCATGTGATCCATGAGACTACAACCATCCAAGCTGTTCACAAATACAAGGCTGTGCCACTTAAACTTACACATCAGTAAGCCCAGGTTTGAGATAGCTGATCTCAATTAAGAGTAGCAGTTAAGATACAATAGACTTCAACATTCCTAGGCTGCATAGGACAAAGTTAGCTGGCAATTCCTTTTGGAAAGCAGGTGTGTGAGACATCAGGCAAGGATAGTGGGAATATAGATTCAGCTATAACGCTATCTGCAGACAAATTAGTCTAACAAAACAAATTTAATTTGTAGATGTAGAATGCATATTTGGGCAGATACTTGAAGGCTACCACGGCCTACAAAACTACTTGCAGCAAGAAACAGTCCCTTTAAGGAAGGGAATAAGAAAGTTGACAGTAAAATCTGTAAGACTGCTTAGATTTCAAGCGACAAAGGATCAACCTCCCGAGTTGAGAAATGATTACATCTCATTATAAATGTTTGACAGATGGGGAAATTCTAAAAATCAAAGCTTCCAGGCCATTTGACAAAAACATTTCATCTTTATTAAATAGTATTTGGGTTAAATTTTCACAATTACTTTAAAATTTATGTTAGCTGCTTCAAAACCAATGTAGAGATCAACACAAAATTCACACACACCATGATAAGACTACTGTCCAACGTACATCTATGTATTATAATCCATGGGCAGATTTACAATTAGAAGGATCAGGAGTCATCAAATCCCACCATAGCCTTAGCCTACAGAAGTTGCAAACTTCAACAGATTCTTAGGATTACATATTTCTTTTGTTCTGTTTTTGTTTGTTGAATTATATTTAAATGTTAGCCTTTTAAAAAAAATTTAATTCTCAAAACTGTTCACATATTTTATGAAGTCACTAGAGTTATTGCTTCCATGGTGCTTATGAAGGAGTTGGTGCATCCAAACTTCTTGGCATAACTGTTTGTGTCAGAATAATACAGATCAAAGGATTGAGGTTGACTTACGTGGTCCTGGCTTCTTGGGTCGGGCAGGGAAATCGAATGAGAGGAACCCCTTATGGTTAGTAACTGGGTCACCATGCTGGGGAGGAGCCATTTGTGCTGAGTGAACCTCCAAGAATTGGCTCCAAATGGCTTAGTACATCTCCCACGCACAGCCCAAAGCAGGTCACCCTTGCAATTAGTACCTGGATATTGCAATGGAGAGGGTCCAGTTCTCCATTAGATAGGCCCAGCAGAAACCAAGCTGGAATTGCAAAACTGGTCATGGTTCTTCAAGTCTCCAGGAACTGCCAATGCAGATCCACAGGGTGCAGTACGTGTTGTACATGATCATGAATTGGCCTTTGTGCAGTTTGCCACAGGAGTTAGTGTTGAGCATCTGTCTTCATACCACTTAACATTCTTAAAATCTGAACATCCTTCATGTTTTCTGTTCTGGTTTTAGTCATGGAAGGAAGCGGGTGCACAGGATGGTGACTGTTTATTACGTTAACTGCGATACAGAAATTCAAGTTGTGACTCCAGAAGACTGGGGGAAGTGGAGGAAGAGTTAGGGGATAGGATGAAGAGTTAGGGGATAAGGGGAAGAGCTCATGCTGAAATCTGCAAGTATTACAAGGTTCTGAAGTTAGCAGCATTGGTCATTGTAGGGAGGTGAAATTTGTCTTCTAACTAGTAGAAAGGTATAACCTGGTTCCCTTTCATTATGCCAGACTTTGAATCCACCTGAGGCAAGTCCTCCTGGGAGTTCTCCATTGTGCCAAATTGGACAGGAGGTCGATGGACCAAGTCGGATCTTCAGAAAGGCACAGACATCCTGTCCCTGCCACACCATTCAACCCTATGACTCAAATGTGTACATTGCCCACACTATGACTGGCAAGTAGAGGCAGAGCCTTCAGCCACCTCAGCTATTTTCTCTATAAATACCTCCTCTAATCCTTGTCTCTCTTCACTCCTTCAAAAGCCTTCTCTCTCCTTCAAAAACCTTAAGACGCAACTTTTAATAAACTTGTAATCAATATTCTACCATGGCTCGGCATCCATTCCTTTTCATTCTACGCAGAATAGCGAAGTCACAAAAAGCTCCCAAACCAAACAACTGGCACCACTAATTCTAAACTCTCTCTTGTATTGAACACCACAAATACACTTTAAATCGACACAAGAAAAACACCTAGGGGTTCATTAGACTACGATGAATACAAGGAGGCTGCTTGGTAATGAACAGCAGTGACTGTGTGACATGGTAGATCCAAAAATTATTTTCACTTTGATCTATGAATGTGCAGTTTACAAAGGATTAGTTTCAGAAAGACATAAGTAATTTGCAAACAGTAATTTAGAAATGAGTCTACTGCAGAAATCTAGCTTGAGACTACAAAACATTTTACAACCCTAAAAACATAAAAACCATTCCTTTTGGACACTTAGGGCCCAAGTTTCGGGCCACGCCTAGAACGGCGCAGCCCCAACCTGGACGCCCATTTTTCGCGCCACAAAGTGCGCCTAAAAAAAACTTAGATTCTCCGGCTCCCTGCTGGTCCTCTGGATCCAGGCGCGGCGCAGCACGAGCTGTAGGGACCTCTGCATCAGTGCTACAGTGGGCGCGCATGTGCAGTAGCTCCAGGCGCCCAAAACTGTGTGGGAGGGGCCCGAAGCACGCAGCCCCTAGCCCTGGCCGAATGGCCTCACTGGGGCTGCGTGCATAAGGCTGCCTCCCACGCCAAGTACCTGCTTCCTCCCGACCCGACTCCCGCTCCGCTCCTCCCCCCCCACCCCCCCTGGACCAGACCCAACCCTGACCAGACTCCTGCTTCCCCCCCGCCCCCGGAGCGGACTGGACCCGCGCTCTTCCCGACCCGACCCGCGCTCCCGACCCGACCCAACCTAACGCCACCTACCTGTAAATTTGGTGCTGGGGACGGGCCCTGCCCGAAGTCTTGGGCCCGGCCAGTTCAGCCTCCCCACCGCCCCCCCTTCTCCTTCTCCTCTCTCTTCCCCCCACCCCCCCCTCTCCTCCTCCTCCTCCCCCTTTATCCTTCTCCTCCCCCCTTTCCCCTTCTCCTCCTCCCCCCCCCTTTCCCCTTCTCCTCCTCCTCCCCTTTCCCTTTCTCCTCCTCCTCCCCCCCTTCTCCTCCTCCTCCTCCCCCCCTTCTCCTCCTCCTCCCCCCCTTTCCCCTTCTCCTCCTCCTCCTCCTCCCCCCCCTTTCCCCTTCTCCTCCTCCTCCCCCCCTTTCCCCTTCTCCTCCCCCCCTTCCCCTTCTCCTCCCCCCCTTTCCCCTCCCCCCTTTCCCCTTCTCCTCCTCCCCCCGTTTCCCCTCCTCCTCCTCCTCCAACCCCTTTCCCCTTCTCCTCCTCCAACCCTTTTCCCCTTCTCCTCCTCCTCCAACCCCTTTCCCCTTCTCCTCCTCCTCCAACCCCTTCCCCTCCTCCCCCCCCCCCTCTCACCCCCCTACCCCCTTCTTCTCCTCCTCCTCCCCACCCCCCCTCTCCCTCTACGTCCCCTCCTCCCCCTCCCCTCACTGTCACAAACACAGACACTGACAGACAGAGTGTGAGAGACACACAGACTGACAGAGAGACTGACAGAGAGACACTGCGGGTGGGGGGGGGGGGTTATCCCAGCACGCTGTTGGAGGGCTCCCGGTGCTGCAGTCGGTAAGTAGAAAAATTTTTATTTATTGATTTTTTAAAAAATTATTTCTTATTAATTTTTTTTGATTGATTTATTGGTTGATTTATTGATGTTTTTATCATTTATTATTGATGAAGGCTCTTTATTTGTAAAACTGAAGTGTTTAATTTTTGTAAACTTCCTTTTAAACCCTCCCCCCCCCCATTCCCTACGCCTGATTTTCTAAAGTGTCGACAAGGTTTTTTTGAGCGTACAAAAATCTTCACTTACTCCATTCTAAGTTAGTTTGGAGTAAGTTTTCATTGCCGAAACTTTGAAAACAGGCGTAAGTGGCCGGACACACCCACTTTTGAAAAAAAAATTCTGTTCCAAAGTGAAACTGTTCTAACTGACTAGAACTGGAGCAAACTAAATGCCGAGAATTTGAATTTCTAAGATACTCCGTTCTACATCAGTTGCTCCAAAGATTCAGGAGCAACTGAGGCCGAAACTTGGGCCCGTAAGATCTAAAAGTTTCAGCACACACTAATGAGTAGCACTTTGTTCTAAATAGAGTCACAAACCATATGGAGCTTCATAATAAACGGGTAACATCAAACAGCACAGATATAAAAATAAACAGCAACTGTAGCTGCAAACACAACTTCCAATCTAGAATCATATAATTTGCCGGTTTTACACAAAAACATGTTCCAGCCCCAATCAGCAACTCACATTCCACATGGAGAACTATTAGAGCTGCAAGTAACTACTTTATAATACAGAAATAATTTCACCTTATCTAATGGACCCTTTTCTGCACTATATTTAATATTGTACATACAATATCAACAATATACAAGCTAGAAATTTGTGAACAAATGGATCCATGAAATCACCATTGTTCTGTTTGGGGGAGGGGGCACCAATAAAAGCAAGGACGATAGTTAATGCTGCCTTTAGTAACTATTTGGGACTGATGAGGTTTCTTTTGAGCATTTTAACCCTTTAAGTTGATATATAATTAGCCTACAAGTAATGAGAGTATTACAAAAAAATTAAAAAATGAATGTTATCTAAAGATACCAATTTAAAAAGTTTGACAAATGCTCTTGTTTATACCATCTAAACAACTAATTATAGAATCAAGTGCAACTTCTGGAACAAATTTAGTGTAGTCTCAGATTCCTGAGACACATTTGACAAAAAGAAAGAGAATTCTGAGCTAAAGCAGGCTATCCCTTCCCATAAAATTTTGGTTCCAACTTGCCACTTTGCCCTGGATCCCATGGGCTTTTACTTTCGTGACCAGTCTGCCATGTGGGACCTTATCAAAAACTTTGCTAAAATCCATATACACTAAAAATACACAAATTCTGCAGTTAGCATGGATTTATTAAGGGAAGGTCGTGTCTGACGAACTTGATTGAATTGTATGAATGAGAAACCCCCCCAGAAACACCCAAAACACAATAAAAAATAGAAAATAAACTACATATTTAACATTCATTTAAATTAAAATTGTTATAAATAAAAAAGTTGGGAAAATATTTAAGTTTTTTTAATTAAGCCTTAAAATAAACTTGCCGTAGTGGGGAGGGTTTTTAAACAATAAAATGTGTTTTTATAACTTTATTTTAAAATGTTTGTGTATTTTTAAACACTTGGCGCCTGTAAAAGTAGGCTATACGCCTGCTTTTTTAGGTGCAAGATTTTAAAGGACATTTTGCAGGGCAAGATATTCGTAAATATCGGAAATCGTGCCCTGTGTGTCCTCGTTCCCGGGATCGGTCAAGCCAGAAACTTGACAGATCGGAAAAGCCAGTTTTCAGCACAAGCGCATTGAAAACCGGCTTTTCCGATGCCTTCCCGGGTCCACAGAAACTTCGTACGGACCCGGGACATCGGAATTTCAGGGCAAGTTCAGGAATATATATTTTATCATCTTTCCATGCTTAAGTTAATTATAAATCATTGTTACCAAACATTTATTATTTTCAAAACACAAAGACAGAAGTGTTGAGGACTTGGGTGGGTAGGGCTAGGAAGCTTTGGCTTAGTACGCAAGGAGAAGGGAGAATCAGCAGAGGTAGCTGAACAGATGGTCTCAATCTTAGTAACAAAAGTAGTCAATGAAATCTCACACTTGTTGGAGGCAAGAGTGGAGGGGGGTTCAAGGAGACAGTTGGTAGCAGACAAAAGAAATTCGGAGTTATCTTTGCTCTCCAAGATGATCCTGGAGTAGTGGGCGGGATGGGAGAGAGAGTAAAAGGTTTGGTGGAGACAAGGCCATCAAAAAGGGTGGATGTGAGGGATTGGTTGTGCAGAGCAGAGCGATGGCTTAAGTATTGTGGCAAAGGGAAGATAAAATGCTACATAAAATGATGTAGTTCACTTGGCAAATGCTCCAGTTAATAACCAAATGCTCAGTAATACATTCAAAATAGACATGTAATGTTTGGAAATCTAAGGTACCTGTTTCCAACAAATGAATATACAAGTATAGGATGTTAGTAATATTACAAATAAACCTACTTCTACATTTCCATTGGCTGGACATTTGCTCACAAATACAAGAACCAAGCCATTGCTTAAATCAAAGATTTCTACTAAATTGCTGGTAGTACACATTTCAACAACAACTTATATTTATATAGCACCTTTAAGGTAGTGAAACGTCCCAAGGCGCTTCACAGGAGTATTAAGAGTTAAAAATTTGACACCGAGCCACATAAGCAGAAATTAGCACAAGTGACCAAAAACTTGGTCAAAGAGGTATGTTTTAAGGAGCGTCTTGAAGGAGGAAAGATGGTAGATTTAGGCAAGGAGTTCCAGAGCTTGGGGCCTAGGCAACAGAAGGCACGGCCACCAGCGAATGAGCGATTATAATCAGGGATGCTCAAGAGGGCAGAATTAGAGGAGTGCAGAGGAGGGGGGTTGTGGGGCTGAAGTGGATTACAGAGATAGGGAGGGGCGAGGCCATGGAGGGATTTGAAAATAAAAATGAGTATTTTGAAATCGAGGTGTTGCTTAACCGGAAGCCAATGTAGGTCAGCGAGCACAGGGGTGATGGGTGAGCGGGACTTGGTGCAAGTTAGGACATGGGTAGCCGAGTTTTGGATCACCTCTAGTTTACGCAGGGCGAGGCCAGGAGTACGTTGGAATAGTCAAGTCTAGAGGTAACAAATGCATAGATGAGGGCTTCAGCAGCGGGTGAGCTGAGGCAAGGGTGGAGACGGGCGATGTTACGCAGGTAGAAATAGGCGGTCTTAGTTATGCTGCGGATATGTGGTCGAGAGCTAATTTCTGAGTCAAATATGACACCAAGGTTGCTAACAGTGTGGTTCAGCCTCAGACAGAAGTTGGGGAGAGGGATCGTGTCAGTGGCTAGGGAACTGAGTTTGTGGCAGGGACCGAAAACAGTGGGTTTGGTCTTCCCAATATTCAATTGGAGAAAATTTCTGCTCATCCAGAACTAGATGTCGGACAAACAGTCTGACAATTTAGAGAAGTGGTAGTGAGATAGAGCTGGATGTCATCAGCCTACATGTGGAAACTGACGCTGTGTTTCCAGATGATCGCCAAGGGGCAACATGTAGATGAGAAATAGAGGGGTGGAGGGGCCAAGGACAGATCCTTGGGGATACCAGAGGTAACAACACAGGAGTTGGAAGAAAAGCCATTGCGGGTGATTCTCTGGCTACGATTAGATAGATAAGAATGGAACCAGGTAAGTGCAGTCCCATCCAGACGGTGGAGAGGCGTTGGAGAAGGATAGAGTGGTCAACTGTGTCAAAGGCTGCAGACAAATTAAGAAGGACGAGGAAGAGGAGGAGGGATAGTTTGCAGTCACAAAGGACTATAATGGTCCTTAGTATTCTGACATTTTATGCATTTACCCTTCTCCCAAGTCGTCTACTCTCTACTCTAGGCACCAAGTCTTGCTCAGGTACAATTCTACAGGCAAAGGCAGCGCTACAAACCTTCACAGGGGAAAATCTGACACTGAGCACGAGTTGGAAGAATTAGGCACAAGATCAAGATGATGGTAAAGCAGCCCAAGACCAAATCTTGCGTAACTTTTCTGTTGGTCAGGCAGGTCCGACACACATGGAATTCTGTCACCTGGGGGGGGTGGGGTGGAATCAGTCTTGAGCGATAGCCAATCGGCAGCCTGTTTTACAAAGCCACCCAGAGCGGTGAAAATTGAAAATTGAAGCCTGAAGAGTGACTTTATAAAAGGTCTTTAAAATTATGAAGGGGGTTTGATAGAGTAGACTTGAGAAGATGTTTCCACTTGTGGTGAGAGCAAAATATAAGACACAGTCACTAATAAATCCAATAGGGAATTCAAGAAAAACTTCTTACCCAGAGAGTGGTTAGAATGTGGAACTCACTACCACGTGGAGTGGTTGAGGCGAATAGCATAGATGGATTTAAGGGGAAGCTATACAAGTACATGAGGGAGAAAGAAATAGAATTATATGCTAATATGACAAGATGAAAAGGTGGGAAGAGGCTCGTGTGGCACATAAACACCAGCACAGACCAGTTGGGCCGAAGGGCCTGTTTCTGTCCTGTAAATTCTATGAACTGCCTCTGTGCTGTCAAATTACTTTCCCAACATCCACTGGGAAAACTGAGTAATCACTCCATTCCCCGCCCCAGCTACTTGCTCAATTTGAACACGACCAGTCTCAAATTTGGCATTTTTTTGACCGTGAAGGATCACTAGATAATAATATGGTATAGAGTACACAAATAGATGTTCTCCACAGTCCCGAGGGTGCTGATTTCACACATCGCCTCTCAACTACTTGAGATCAGCTAATTCAACAGAAAAGAAACGGAACCTACCCCAACTCTTCACGATTCTTCTACCTTTCTATTCTCCTGCTGCAGGCTTGACTCCTTGCTGGATAAACCCACAGCTTCTCTCTGTGTTTCGTTCAGCATTCTTCAAAGGCACAGAAGCAGTAATCGCTGCCTCTTTATGAGCAGCAACCCCAATTGTCTCATCACCCTCTCTCGCCAACGTTTCCACCCAGCACGCCCGCTGGGAACTAATCTTGTCAACCTGTTTTCCATCGTCCTCACTCCTCTCTTCACTGACCCAGCATTCTTCCTGTGGTCTTTCTTCTCAGGTCCTCTCTGAGCTCACCGCTTGTCTGTGAAACATAGAAAATAGATGCAGGAGTGGGCCATTCGGTCCTTCGAGCCTGCACCACCATTCAACAAGATCATGGCTGATCATTCACCTCAGTACCCCTTTCCTGCTTTCTCTCCATACCCCTTGATCCCTTTAACCGTAAGGGTCATATCTAATTCCCTCTTGAATATATCCAATGAACTGGCATCAATGACTCTCTGCGGTAGGGAATTCCACAGGTTAACAACTCTCCGAGTGAAGAAGTTTCTCCTCATCTCAGTCCTAAATGGCTTACCCCTTATCCTTAGACTGTATCCTCTGGTTCTGGACTTCCCCAACATTGGGAACATACTTCCTGCATCTAACCTGTCCAGTCCCGTCAGAATTTTATATGTTTCTATGAGATCCCCTCTCATACTTCTAAAATCCAGTGAATACAGGCCCAATCGATCCAGTCTCTCCTCATATGTCAGTCCTGACATCCCGGGAATCAGTCTGGTGAACCTTCGCTGCACTCCCTCAATAGCAAGAACGTACTTCCTCAGATTAGGAGACCAAAACTGAACACAATATTCCAGATGAGGCCTCACCAAGGCCCTGTACAACTGCAGTAAGACCTCCCTGCTCCTATACTCAAATCCCCTATGAAGGCCAACATACCATTTGCCTTCTTCACCGCCTGTTGTACCTGCATGCCAACTTTCAATGACTGATGTACCATGGCACCCAGGTCTCGTTGCACCTCCCCTTGTCCTAATCTGCCGCCATTCAGATAATATTCTGCCTTCGTGTTTTTGCCACTAAAGTGGATAACCCAACCTTTATCCACATTATACTCCATCTGCCATGCATTTGCCCACTCATCTAACCTGTCCAAGTCACCCTGCAGCCTCTTAGCATCCTCCTCACAGCTCACACCGCCACCCAGCTTAGTGTCATCTGCAAACTTGGAGATATTACACTCAATTCCTTCATCTAAAATCATTAATTTATATTGTAAATAGCTGGGGTCCCAGCACGGAGCCCTGCGGCACCCCACTAGTCACTGCCTGCCATTCTGAAAAGGACCCGTTTATCCCAACTCTCTGCTTCCTGTCTGCCAACCAGTTCTCTATCCATATCAATACATTACCCCCAATACCATGTGCTTTAATTTTGCACACCAATCTCTTGTGTGGGACCTTGTCAAAAGCCTTTTGAAAGTCCAAATACACCACATCCACTGGTTCTCCCTTGTCCATTCTACTAGTTACATCCTCAAACAATTCCAGAAGATTTGTCAAGCATAATTTCTCTTTCATAAATCCATGCTGACTTGGACCAATCCTGTCACTGCTTTCCAAATGCGCTGCTATTTCATCTTTAATAATTGATTCCAACATTTTCCCCACTACTGCTGTCAGGCTAACTGGTCTATAATTACCCGTTTTCTCTCTCCCTCCTTTTTTAAAAAGTGGTGTTACATTAGCAACCCTCCAGTCCATAGGAACTGATCCAGAGTCGATAGACTGTTGGAAAATGATCACCAATGCATCCACTATTTCTCGGGCCACTTCCTTAAGTACTCTGGGATGCAGACTATCAGGCCCCGGGGATTTATCAGCCTTCAATCCCATCAATTTCCCACCTAATAAGGATTTCCTACAATTCTTCCTTCTCACCAGACCCTCGGTCCCCTAGTATTTCCGGAGATTATTTGTGTCTTCCTTCGTGAAGACAGAACCAAAGAATTTGTTCAATTGGTCTGCCATTTCCTTGTTCCCATTATAAATTCACTTGAATCTGACTGCAAGGGACCTACATTTGTCTTCACTAATCTTTTTCTCTTCACATATCTATAGAAGCTTTTGCAGTCAGTTTTTATGTTCCCGGCAAGCTTCCTCTCATACTCTATTTTCCCCCTCCCAATTAAACCCTTTGTCCTCCTCTGCTGAATTCTAAATTTCTCCCAGTCCTCATGTTTGCTGCTTATTCTGGCCAATTTATATGCCTCTTCCTTGGATTTAACACTATCCTTAATTTCCCTTGTTAGCCATAGTTGAGCCACCTTCCCGGTTTTATTTTTACTCCAGACAGGGATGTACAATTGTTGACGTTCATCCATGTGATCGTTAAATGTTTGCCATTGCCTATCCACCGTCAACCCTTCAAGTATCATTTGCCGGTCTATTCTAGCCAATTAACGTCACATACCATCGAAGTTACCTTTCCTTCAGTTCAGGACCCTAGTCTTTGAATTAACTGTGTCACTCTCCATCTTAATAAAGAATTCTACCATATTATGGTCACTCTTCCCCAGGTGAAATCCATCTTCTGCTGTCTCGACCCTATTCCCATTAAATTTCTTCCCACCCAAATTCCCTTACTCTCCCCCTCCCATGCCAGCTGATATTGTATCTAGTTCCATCCTTACTGTCTCCCCTCATTTCCAAATCTGCCATCATCCACCCCCCCTCTCAAAAAAACTGTTATGTATGTAAACCTGTAAACACCATGTCTAACCTCCAGAGAGCTTATCCCCTGGAGTCCCAAGGGATCCCACAATCCCTTGGGAGCACTTGTATATAAGGAGGCCTCACAGGCTGGAGAGGCACTCTAAGATCTGTAATAAAGAACTACGGTCACACCGTACTTTGAGCTTGCAGTATCTAGTCTGCCTCTTTATTCAAGACATAACAAAACCACCCTTGATTTTTCTGTCCTTGCAAACTGCCACCTCACCTCCAGTCTCCTTTCCTTCTCCAAAGTCCCTGTAACATGTAGTCGCCTCCCAAATCTGTGCCGACCTTTCCCGCAACTCCATGTTTGAACCTCTTTAATCAGGATTCTGCTGCTGCCACAGCACTGAAAACAGCCCTAATCAGTCACAAATAACATCTGTTGTGATGGTGATGCACTAATGCCCCTCATCCTTCATGAGGCCCTCGGCAGCCTTGAACACTGTTGATCACACTATCCCTGCTCCAATGCCTCTCCTCCACTGTCCAGCTGAGCGAGACTGCCCTCACTCTTGCCTATCTAGGTCACAGCCAGAGAATCTCCTGCAATAGCTTGTCTTCGCAATCTGCACCATTAGCTCCTGAATCGCCCCCTCCACATCGATCCGCAGCCCCATCCTATTTCTCATCTACATGCTGCTCCTTGCCGACCTCATCCGGTCAGCCTTCACACATATGCCAACGGCAGCCAGCTCTACCTCACCACCACCTCTCGATCACTTCACAGCCTCTGCATTTGATATGCAGTCACAAACTCCATTCCCTCGCCACCGATTCCATCCCCCTCCCTGTCCACTGTCTCAGGATGAACCAGACTGCCAGACTGTTCGCAACAGTGGCATCCTTCCTACCCCATATGCTCACCATCGCAAAGACCATTTACTTCTACCGCTTGACCCCTGCTTCAACTTATATGCTGCTGAAATCTTCATCCATGCTTTTGTTGCTTCCAAACTTGACTGGAGACGTCAGACACAGCCAACATAGTTGGAGATGTCAGCGCGGCGGCTCCAACCTGCGAGGACCATCATCAACAGGTCGGGGCCTTAAAGGAGGAGCAGCGTGGAGCATACCACTTCAAGGTACAGCACGTGCTGGTGCAGGAGAGCTGTGAAGAGGGCAACTGGATTGGATGTCACCAAAATCCAAGTCGCTGAGAGCGCAGGCAGGTACATCAGGAGTGGCGAGGTTGGGGCGGAGGAACAGAGAGAGGTCATGGAGCAACGTGATCGGGGCCCAAGAAAGGTGCGAGTTTGGGGCCCAGGGGCAGCACGGGCCAGCCCACACTGCGATATGTGTGCGCATCAGGTCAGTGCAGCAGAGCTGGTCTCCAGTCGTCTTGGTTAATCCTTGCCACTGAACCAAGGCCTAGCTCTGTCAAGCCAATGTGGTGGCTGGTGTGCAACGGCCACCACACGTTAAAAAAAAAATACACACACAGGCATCTTCCACCCTTCAACATGTAGTTTGGGACCTGGAATATTAGGTCCTTCATTAAAAGACCTGTGAATTCATCCCTTTTTGGCGTGGAAGCAAGTCATCCCTGATACGAGGGACTGCCTAGGATGAGGAGTTGTAAGTTCAGGGACCAACTATCTCCTGCTGAAAATAACTTGCCATATTGCTGCAAGCCTGCAACTATTAAATATTAAAATATAATTTAGTAAAGTATTGCATCCTGAAGGGATCGGTTTTCAACAAAGTACACCAGGTGCACAAAGTGATCACAAATGTTCTCTGTCTTCCCTAAAAACAAGAACTAATGCAATTAATTCAAAAACATACAACTAAACTGGGTTTGTAAAACAGATGCTGGGCTTCAATTGCAACATTAAAGGCCATCACAAGCCCCGCCCGCCAATCCATGTCCACACACCTCTCCTTACTTACTGCCGTCCTCAACTCGCAAGACTCGTTTACAACTTTCCTCCAAAACATCAAACGCTGATTTGTAAAGAACGAAAGGTGAAGTTCAAACGCAACAAAATGTTAGTCGCGGGACGCCCGCCGAGGGGGCTGCTCCTGATGAGGGAACTTCAAACCCAGCCAGCCCCGCACCCCGGCCTTGCCCGACCCCGCACTCACTCCTCAGGAGCGGAGACGTCTCCTTCTTGACGTATTTCCCCTGCACCTCGGGCGGTTTGGACGCTTCGTTTTTACTTTTCTTCCTCGATAACATCGCTTTAAAAAGGCACTCCGCTCCGTCTCCTCTAACATGGCGGCGCCCGCATCCTGCGGTCACCGCTCGCTGCCCAGCCCGAAAGTCGAGTGGTAGCCGCTCCGCCCCGGCCCGGCCGCTCCACACACCAGCCGAGCGCCCCCTCTCGCGGAATGCTGGGAGTGGGGGCCGCCAGCGGACATGCGCGCTGCTCGCCAATGTTTACACGCTGCAGCCAATCAGCGACACGCGCTCCTCTGGCCGCCGTCAGCCCAGCGCAGCGCACCACGCCCGCTCAGCCCCCGCCCCGCCCCGCGTGGCCTGATTGACACACCGCCCCTGACAATACCCCGCGAGAATGATCACGTTGCTGTCTGTGGGAGTTTGCTGTGTGCAAATTGGCTGTCACCTTTCATACATTGCAACAGTTCAAAAAAAGTACCTCTTTGGCTGCAAAGCATTTTGGAACGTCGTGAGACGCTTTATATTTAAATGCCAGTTTTTTTTCTTACCTGCACACGCCTCCGTCGCACACATCTCCCAACTGCTGATCCACATCCCACTATGCATGCACATCTGGAGTCTCCAGAAGATTAATCTCCAAGACATTGCTGCCAACAATCCTGGAGAAAAGTCATCAGTACTTTAAACAAAATGATGTGTATTTAAAAACAAATTCTTTGAACGCTTCTGTTTAATAGTTAGCAATAATGATTTGAGATGGGAAAGCAGGCTGATTGACTGACAGTCAAGAATCATCCAATTGGGTTATGAGTTTTTGCTTTTCAATCAGCATTGGAAGGCGGTGCTCTGTGAGGATCGACATGTAGGGCGAGCAGTGGTAGGAGCGGGCAGTTGGAGGCAGGATATCATGTGCTGAAACTTCCAGGAATATATTCAGCTAGAGTTTGCAACCCTACCTGCCATACACACTGTTTATATGTGGACTTGTAGTTACTCTGTACAGCCATCAGAGGGCTCATCCCCAGGTATTTAAGGAGGCTTCACAGGTTGGAGAGGCACTCTGGAGACCTGCAACAAAAGACTAAGGTTACACTTTACTTTGAGCTCACAGTGTTCAGTCTGACTCTTTCTCCACACACTACAACTGGCGACGAGATACAGATAGTGAACCCAAAGCTCCAGAGAACAGTGGGCATCCTGGAGACATTTTCGGAGGGAGATGATTGGATAACTTTTGTGGAGCAACTCGACCAATACTTCGTGGCCAACGAGCTAGATGGGGAAGAGAGTGCTGCCAAATGAAGGGCGATCCTCCTCACCGTCTGTGGGGCACCAACGTATGGCCGCATGAAGAATCTGCTCACGCCAGTGAAATCCACGGAGAAATCGTACGACGATTTGTGCACACTGCTCCGAGAGCATTTGAACCCAAAGGAAAGCGTTCTGATGACGAGGTACCGGATCTACACCTACAAAAGGTCTGAAGGCCAGGAAGTGACGAGTTATGTCGCCGAGCTAAGAAGCCTTGCAGGACATTGCGAATTTGAAGGACATTTGGAGCATATGCTCAGAAACTTTTTCGTACTTGGCATTGGCCACGAAACCATACTTCGCAAACTTTTGACTGTAGAGACCCCAACCTTGAGTAAGGCCATAGCGATAGCCCAGGCGTTCATTGCCACCAGTGACAATATGAAGCAAATCTCTCAGCACACAAGTGCTGCTACAGGTACTGTGAACAAAGTGATGTTGTTTTCGAATCATAATGTACAGGGCAGGCCACATATTCTTGCAGCCGCACGTCCGCAGATGACTCAGAGTCCACCATCAAGGGTGATGAATGCAAGGCCATTAACAGCTTGTTGGCGCTGTGGGGGTGATCATCATTTCCATTCATGCCGATACAAAGAGTATGTTTGCAAAGGCTGTGGAACAATGGGACACCTCCAACAGGTGTGCAGGCGAGCTGCTAAGCCTGTTAAACCTGCAAACCACCATGTTGCAGAGGAGGACAGATCCACGGAGAATCACGATGAACCAGAGCATCAGATAGAGGAGGCAGAGGTACATGGGGTTCACACATTCATCATGAATTGTCCCCTGATAATGCTGAATGTTGAACTAAATGGACTCCCGGTGTCAATGGAGCTGGACACAGTTGCGAGCCAGTCCATCATGGGCAAATGGTTGTGGTGCAACAAAGCCTCAAGGCCAGTCTTAACTCCAGTTTGCACAAAACTAAGAACTTATTCTAAAGAACTGATTCCTGTAATCGGCAGTGCTACCTTAAAGGTGTCCTACAATGGAGTGATACACAAGCTACCACTCTGGGTGGTACCGGGCGATGGTCCCACACTGCTCGGCAGGAGCTGGCTGAGAAAGAGAGGGCATCATTTCACCGATCGAGTTCAGTGAGTGGGCCAGTCCTATTGTCCCAGTCCTCAAGGGAGACGGCACCGTCAGAATCTGTGGCGATTACAAAGTAACTATCAGTCGTTTCTCCCTGTAGGACCAAAACCCACTACCAAAGGCCGGCGACCTCTTTGCAAGGCTGGCGGGAGGAAAGACTTTCACGGAGCTGGATCTGACTTCAGCCTACATGACGCAGGAACTGGAGCAATCATTGAAGGCCCTCAACTGCATCAACACGCACAAAAGTCTCTTTGGATTCCAAACGGGCATCTGTTATAAACAATGAGCGGCGGCGATATTCCAGAGAAACATGGAAAGCTTACTGAAGTTGGTCCCGCTTACCGTGGTCTTCTAGAACGACATCTTGGTCACAGGTCGGCACACAGTCGAGCACCTGCAGAACCTGGAGGAGGTTCTTAGTCAACTCAACCGCATGGGGCTCAGGTTAAAACGCTTGAAGTGCATTTTCCTGGCGCCTGAAGTGGAGTTCTTGGGAAGGAGGATTGTGGTGGACGGCATCAGGCCCACCAACGCGAAGATGGAGGCAATTGAGAACGCAACGAGGCCACAGAAAGTGACGGAGCTGCGGTCGTTTCTGGGACTCTTGAACTACTTTGGTAACTTCTTACCAGGTCTCAGCACACTGCTAGAACCACTACATGGCTTACTATGAAAAGGGGGCGAATGGGTTTGGGGCAAAAGCCAAGAAAATGCCTTTGTAAAAGCGAGAAAATTGATCAAACAAATTGCTTGTGTTGTATGATCCATGTAAGCGTTTGGTACTAGCATGTGATGCGTCGCCATATGGCGTCGGGTGTGTATTGCAACAAGCTAATCATTTTGGGAAACTGCAACCAGTTGCTTATGCATCCAGGAGTCTGTCTAAGGCTGAGAGAGCCTACAGCATGATTGAAAAAGAAGCATTAGTGTGTGTCTATGGGGTAAAGAAAATGCATTAATATCTGTTTGGGCTAAAATTCAAATTGGAAACTGACCATAAGCTGCTTATATCCCTGTTTTCCGAGAGTAAAGGGATAAATACCAATGCATCGGCCCGCATCCAGAGATGTGCGCTCACGTTGTCCGCATACAACTACGCCATCCGCCACAGGCCAGGCAGAGAAAACTGTGCCAATGCTCTCAGTAGGCTGCCATTGCCCAACACGAGGGTGGAAATGGCGCAGCCCGCAGATCTAGCCATGGTTATGGAAGCATTTGAGAGTGAGCATTCACCCGTCACTGCCCGGCAGATCAAAACCTGGACAAGCCAGGACCCCTTATTATCTCTAGTCAAAAGCTGTGTGCTTCACGGGAGCTGGTCCAGTGGAAATGCAGGAAGAGATAAAGCCGTTCCAGCCGTGCAAAGATGAAATGCCCATACAGGCAGACTACCTTCTGTGGGGCAATTGAGTATTAATCCCCAAGAAGGGCAGAGACATCTTCATCAATGACCTCCACAGTGCCCACCCAGGCATCGTAATGATGAAAGCTATAGCCAGACACACGTGTGGTGGCCCGGTATCGATGCGGACTTAAGAGTCCTGCATTCACAGATGTAATACATGTTCGCAGTTAAGCAATGTACCCAGGGAGGCGCCGCTAAGTTTATGGTCTTGGCCCTCCAAACCGTGGTCTAGGGTACACGTCGACTATGCAGGCCCGTTCTTGGGTAAAATGTTCCTTGTGGTTGTAGACGCGTACTCTAAGTGGATTGAATGTGACATAATATCGGCTAGAACGTCCGCTGCCACTACTGAAAGCCTGCGGGCCATGCTTGCCACTCACGGCTTACCCAATGTCCTGATGAGCGACAATGGGCCATGTTTTACCAGTCCTGAGTTCAAAGAATTCATGACCCGTAACGGGATCAAACATGTCACATCTGCCCCATTTAAACCAGCGTCCAATGGTCTGGCAGAGAGAGCAGTGCAAACCATCAAGCAAGGCTTGAAGAAGGTAACTGACGGCTCACTGCGGACTCACCTATCCCGAGTCCTGCTTAGCTATTGCACGAGACCCCATTCACTCACAGGGATCCCACCTGCTGAACTGCTCGTGAAAAGAGCACTTAAGAAAAGGCTCTTGTTAGTTCACCCTGATCTACATGAGCAGGTAGAGAGCAGGCAACTTCAACAAAGTGCATACCATGATAGCGCAAATGTGTCACGCGAGATTGAAATCAATGATCCTGTACTCGACCAATACATGGCCAACGAGCTAGATGGGGAAGAGAGCACTGCCAATCGAAGGGCGATCCTCCTCACCGTCTGTGGGGCACCAATGCATGGCTTCATGAAGAATCTGGCCACTCCACGGAGAAATCGTATGACGATTTGTGCACACTGGTCCGAGAGCATTTGAACCCAAAGGAAAGCGTTCTGATGGCAAGGTACCAACCAGTTCTACACCTACAAAAGGTCTGAAGGCCAGGAAGTGACGAGTTATGTCGCCGAGCTAAAAAGCCTTGCAGGACATTGTGAATTTGAAGACTATTTGGAGAACGTGCTCAGAGACTTTTTTGTACTTGGCATTGGCCACGAAACAATACTTCACAAACTTTTGACTGTAGAGACCCCAACCTTGAGTAAGGCCATAGCGATAGCCCAAGCGTTCATTGCCACCAGTGACAATACGAAGCAAATCTCTCAGCACACAAGTGCTGCTACAAGTACTGTGAACAAAGTGATGTTGCTTTCAAATCGTAATGTACAAGGCAGGTCACACATACCTGCAGCTACACGTCTGCAGATGTCTCAGAGTCCACCATCAAGGGTGATGAATGCAAGGCCATTAACACCTTGTTGGCGCTGCGGAGGTGATCATCGTTTCCATTCATGCCGATTCAAAGGATACGTTTGCAAGGGCTGTGGAACAATGGGACACCTCCAACGAGTGTGCAGGCGAGCTGTAAAGCCTGTTAAACCTGCAAACCACCATGTTGCAGAGGAGAATAGATCCACGGAGGATCACGATGAACTAGAGCCTAAGTTCGAGGAGGTAGAGGTACATGGGGTGCACACATTCACCACGAATTGTCCCCTGATAATGCTGAATGTTGAACTAAATGGACTCCCGGTGTCAATGGAGCTGGACATGAGCCAGTCCATCATGGACAAAAAGACTTTCGAAAGGCTGTGGTGCAACAAGGCCTCAAGGCCAGTCTTAACTCTATTTCGCACAAAACTAAGAATTTATACGAAAGAACTGATTCCTGTAATCGGCAGTGCTACCGTAAAGGTCTCCTATGATGGAGCGGTGCACAAGCTACCACTCTGGATGGTACCGGGCGATGGTCCCATGCTGCTCGGCAGGAGCTGGCTAGGAAAGATACCCTGGAACTGGGACAATGTCCAAGCTCTATCGCCTGCTGACGACACTTCATGTGCCTAGGTCTTAAACAAATTTCCTTCGCTGTTCGAACTAGGCATTGGGAAATTCCAAGGAGCAAAAGTGCAGATCCACCTAATTGCGGGGGCGCGACCCATCCATCACAAGGCGAGAGCAGTACGTACATGATGAGAGAAAGGGTAGAGATCGAGCTAGACCAGCTGCAAAGAGAGGGCATCATTTCCCTGATCGAGTTCAATGAGTGGGCCACTCCTATCGTCCCAGTCCTCAAGGGAGATGGCAACGTCAGAATCTGTGGCGATTACAAAGTAACTATCAATCGTTTCTCCTTGCAGGACCAATACCCACTACCAAAGGCCGATGACCTCTTTGCAATGCTGGCAGGAGGAAAGACATTCATGAAGCTGGATCTGACTTCAGCCTACATGACGCAGGAACTGGAGGAATCATCGAAGGCCCTCATCTGCATCAACACGCACAAAGGTCTTTTTGTTTATAACAGATGCCCGTTTGGAATCCAAGCGGCGGCGGCGATATTGCAGAGAAACATGGAAAGCTTACTGAAGTCGGTCCCACACACTGTGATCTTCCAGGACGACATCTTCACAGGTCGGAACACAGTTGAGCATCTGCAGAACCTGGAGGAGGTTCTTAGTCGACTAAACCGCGTGGGGCTCAGGTTAAAATGCTCGAAGTGCATTTTCCTGGCACCTGAAGTGGAGTTCTTGGGAAGGAGGATTTCAGCAGACGGCATCAGGCCCACCAACGTGAAGACGGAGGCAATCGAGAACGCACCGAGGCCACAGAACGTGACGGAGCTGCAGTCGTTTCTGGGACTGCTGAACTACTTTGGGAACTTCTTACTGGGTCTCAGCACGCTGTTAGAACCACTGCATGTCTTACTACAAAAAGAGGATGAATGGGTTTGGGGCAAAAGCCAAGAAAATGCCTTTGAAAAAGCAAGAAAATTGTTCTGCTCAAACAAATTGCTTGTGTTGTATGACCCATGTAAGTATTTGGTACTAGCATGTGTTGCATCATCATATGGCGTTGGGTGTGTATTGCAACAAGCCAATGATTTCGGGAAACTGCATCCGGTTGCTTATGCATCCAGGAGTGTGCCTAAGGCTGAGAGAGCCTGCAGCATGATTGAGAAAGCAGCATTAGCGCGTGTCTATGGGTAAAGAAATGGCATCACTACCTGTTTGGGCTAAAATTCGAATTGGAAACTGACCATAAGCCACTTATATCCCTGCTCTCCGAGAGTAAAGGGATAAATACCAATGCATTGGCCCTCATTCAGAGGTGGGTGCTCACGTTGTCCGCATACAACTACGCCATCTGCCACAGGCCAGGCACAGAAAACTGCGCCGATGCTCTCAATAGGCTGTCATTGCCCGCCAGATTAAAACTTGGACAAGCCAGGATCGCTTATTATCTCTAGTCAACAGCTGTATGCTTCATGGGAGCTGGTCCAGTGTCCCAGTGAAAATGCAGGAAGAGATAAAGCCGTTCCAGTGGCACAAAGATGAAATGTCTATGCAGGCAGACTGCCTTCTGTGGGGCAATCGAGTAGTGGTCCCCAAGAAGGGCAGCGACACCTTCATCAATGATCTCCACAGTACCTACCCAGGCATCGTAATGATGAAAGCGATAGCCAGATCCCATGTGTGGTGGCCCGGTATCGATGTGGACTTAGAGTTCTGCGTTCACAGATGTAATACATGCTCGCAGTTAAGCAATGTACCCAGGGAGGCGGCGCTAACTTTATGGTCTAGGGTACACATCGACTATGCAGGCCCGTTCTTGGGTAAAATGTTCCTTGTGGTTGTAGACGCGTACTTCAAGTGGATTGAATGTGAGATAATGTCGGCTAGCATGTCCGCTGCCACTAATGAAAGCCTGCCGGCCATGTTTGCCACACACAACCTACCCGATGTCCTGGTGAGCGACAACAGGCCATGTTTTACCAGTGCTGAGTTCAAAGAATTCAAGATCCGTAACGGGATCAAACATGTCACATCTGCTCCATTTAAACCAGCGTCCAGGCAGAGAGAGCAGTGCAAACCATCAAGCAAGGCTTGAAGAGGGTAACTGAAGGCTCACTTTAGACTCGCCTATCCCGAGTCCTGCTTAACTACCGCACGAGACCCCACTCACTCACTGGGATCCCACCTGCTGAACTGCTCATGAAAAGAGCACTTAAGACAAGGCTCTCGTTAGTTCACCCTGATCTACATCAACAGGTAGAGAGCAGGCGGCTTCAACAAAGTGCATACCATGATAGCGCAAATGTGTCACGCGAGATTGAGATCAATGATCCTGTATTTGTCTTAAATTATGGACAAGATCCCAAGTCGTTTCCCAGCACTGTCGTGGCCAAAGAGGGGAGCAGCGTGTTTTGGGTCAAACTTTCAAATGGACTTATTCACTGGAAACACTTGGACCAAATCAAACTCAGATTCACGGACTATCCTGAGCACTCCATCTTGGACCCTACATTTTTTGATCCCCCAACATACACACCAGTGGCAACCGGCACCACAGTTGACCATGAGGCAGAACCCATCATCCACAGCAGCCCAGCAGGGCCCAACACACCAGGCAGCCCAGCAAGGCCAGCTGCATAGCAGCCCCGCGAGGGCCCAACAAATGATTCAACAACACCAGCTTTCACACCGAGACGATCAACCAGGGCAAGAGCCCCAGATCGACTCACATTGTAAATAGTTACACTATTGACTTTGGGCGGGAGGGTGGGGAAGTGTTATATATGTGTACTTGTATTTACTCTGTACAGCCACCAGAGGGCTCAACCCCTGGAGTCCCAAGGGATTGCATAAGGAGACTTCACAGGTTGGAGAGGCACTCTGGAGACCTGCAATAAAAGATTAAGATCACATTTTACTTTGAGCTCACAGTGTTCAGTCTGATTCTTTCTCCATACACAACAGCTTTGAAATTAAACCATGGGACACAAGTCCATGGTGCCGAAATTCAGGGTCCCGGTACGACTCGTGACTGCCTGTTTGCAGAAGCCCGTTGCTGCCGCTTTGTGGTCAACTGACCGCCGCGACCCAAATTCAGGTCGGGGATTTTTCGGCCTGTCCCCACTTCCGCCCTGCTGCTGCCGACCGCTACAAGCGGGTCATAAAAGCGTGCACCACAGAGAAGGTTCACTAGGTCGATTCCGGAGATGAGAGGGTTGACTTATGAGGAAAGGTTGAGTAGGTTGGGCCTCTACTCATTGGAATTCAGAACAATAAGAGGTGATCTTATCGAAACATATAAGATTATGAGGGGGCTTGACAAGGTGGATGCAGAGAGGATGTTTCCACTGATAGGGGAGACTAGAACTAGAGGGCATAATCTTACGATAAGGGGCCTCCCATTTTAAACTGAGATGAGGAGAAATTTATTTTTTCAGAGGGTTGTAAATCTGTGGAATTCGCTGCCTCAGAAACTTGTGGAAGCTGGGACATTGAATAAATTTAAGACAGAAATAAACAGTTTCATAAACGATAAGGGAATAAGGGGTTATAGGGAGTGGGCAGGGAAGTGGAGCTGAGTCCATGATCAGATCAGCCATGATAGTATTGAATGGTGGAGCAGGCTCGAAGGGCCATATGGCCTACTCCTGCTCCTATTTCTTATCCCTCACCTCCATTTTATTCTGACTGAAATTCAGCTAAAAAAATCCATGAGCAGCTGGATGGTGCCCCTGACGGCTTTCTCTATCAGTGCACCTTGTCTTCTCTCTCTCGGTCCTGGCGTTGCGACGGACATTAAAGGGGAAAGCCGAATGCCGTGGTCGCCATATAATTTTTTGGGACGGCTGACTTCCATATCCGTTGGATTATTGTGCCTCCGGGTTCAGCCAGGCCGCCAACAGGCAGACCAGTGGCGGCCCAATGGCCGAAGTTAGAAAATGCCTGATTCTCTCTCCTTTAACGGATTGTCAATCAGTGGTGAAGTCCCGATCCCACCCCAAATTCTGTCCCTCAGCCTGCCTTACTACTTCACTTCCGTCCCCACCATGACTGACTTCCGTTCCAACTTTAATAAAATGACAAAGTCCCAAAAATCGACGTAAAGGCCCCCTCAATGATCCCGGTGGATTCAGCCCCCATATTTTTACTGCTTCATTGCGCAGTACATCTTTTTTTTTTAGTTTTTTTCCTTTTTTGGTTTCCTTGCTCTTGTTTCGTTGCATTGTCTCTTTCTCTAGATCTGCTTATTTTTAAATTTTATTGTTACTCTATCTTATTTCAAAGATGGAGCAGGAGAGTTATCCCCGGTGTCCTGGCCAATACTTATCCCTCAATCAACATAACAAAAACAGATTATCTGGTCATTATCACATTACTGTTTGTGGGAGCTTGCTTGTGCGCAAATTGGCTGCTGTGTTTCCTACATTACAACAGTGACTACACGCCAAAAGGATTTCACTGGCTGTAAAGTGCTTTGAGATGTCTGGTGGCCCTGAAAGGTGCTATATAAATCCAAGTCTTTTTTTCTTTCTAGCATTGATATGCACACTATACAGCTCACAAGCCAAATAATTTCTTCACAGCCCATCAAAGCATTCAAAAATTTATGAAATACAATTATCAACCTTATCAATTCCACAGTAAATTCTGTTACGCTGGTGGCTCCTAACAAAAAATATAAACGTAATAGGCACCAATAGGGTGAACTGTTTAACCCATTGGATGAGTTATAGATAAATGCCCAAAAGACTCCCTCTTAGTGTTTCATCGGTTACGAGGAAGCTTTTTCTGGAGGCAAATGTCATTTTTTTGTCGTCGATGCTGAAAAATACTGAATTGAAAAATCTTTGACTTTAAGTACAAATAGTTTTCATAGTGTACAAATTCTTGGATTAACAAAAAAAAATGAGAATGAAAATCAAGCACAATCTCCTTTGGTAAGAACAATAGTATAATTGGTGTGATGGAAACAGAGGAACTGGGTGCTGCAGTGGATTAAATACTGTCATTCACCTCTGGGATCCAGCCCAAAGTCTCCCTATCTGCTGCAGCTAAAGCTCTCTCTGAATTCACTTGAAACAAGCTAATGACCTCAAAATGGTAATTGGCACTATTTATAGGCCTCCAGGTCAAGGGGGCCATTGTGATGAGGCAGTTTGGGCACAAATTACCAAAGCTTCTGAGTTAGGATTCATTTGAAGGAGCCAATAAGGTTCTCCCTGTCTGCTGGCTTCAAAAAAAATCTACCTTTGGGCAACCTCAATCCAATTCCTAATCGGCAAGTCCCTACAGCACAAAACTGGCACAAAATAGTAATGCCATTCCGACAGTGAAATGGGAAAATGTCAAAATGGATGAGTAGGGATGTTTTTCCAAAGTTAGGCAGAATAGCTGTGCTATACCTGACCTTGGAAGTGTTTGATGCTAAACTGGAAATTGAAAGCATACCATTCCCAGCATTAACATTGTTCACCTTGATGAGCACAAAATGCAACAGAAATAATGAAGGAAAATAAACACACCTTCAGAGCAGTTAACAGGAAGTGTGCATAGACATAAGACTTTTTGTAATTTTACTAGTTGATCTCCTGTGGTATAGCACGCAGGGAGTCAAGACCAAGTGTGGTGCTCCGGTGATGCAGGCCTAAAGTGTGGGGATTATTGGACCTGTATTTCAGTCTCCATTTTGAAGTCACACATTCCGTTCTTATTTTTATACAATTCAATTTTAAATGGAAGGAATTACAGCATGACGTTTACATAGGCACTTTCCATTATAAATGTGAACATTTCTAAGGTGAAACACTGACAGGAGGTAAGATTTTTAATAAATTACAGATCAGATATTACATATATACACACACATATGGTGATATTCCACTCGCACTTCACTACGAAGTTAGTAGGAAATAACATAGTTACACTGGAGAAAATCCCCACCCTAACAGCATAATATGAACATTAGTAGGATACATGGAACATGACTGAAAGGAAATGATCCAAATCATCTTCAGAATGGATAGTTAACATAAATGGGGTAATTGTGTAGTCATTTTCATATTTTTCACGAAAATATGATTACATACACATCTATCAAAATCTAGCACTTATGTAGAATCTTCATTATGGTTGTTACTATTAGGTGTGAACCTTATGCAGTGACACAAAGGCTGGTATGATCAACATACAGGACTTAATGATTTAAATGCCACTCACTCACCAGCTGCTCATGTGATAAATCTTTCTAAATCGTTGCTTGAACCCCTGCCTTCTGGCTTCAATTTAAAATTTGATAGATAGTCCAAAGACCAACCCTTGAGAACTCCCTTTCTCATTGTGAGCGATCCCAACGGGTAACCATCCATGACTTTCCGTCAACAATTTGCATTTATAAAGCACCTTTAATGAACAAAGAAAAGTCCCACTGTGCTTCACAGCAACATAAAAGGAAATGAATGGATGCTGAGCAATATGCCAAAAGTTTGGTCAAAGAGGTGAGTTTAAGGGATGGTTTTAAAAGGAGTGAGAGTGGTGTAGGGTTTAGGGAAGGATTTCCAGAGCATGGGGTCCAGGCCATTGAAGGCATGATTGCCAATAGTGGGGTGGGGGATGTAGAAGCCGCCAGAGGAAACATGATTTGGAGGGCGAGGTGGGTTAGTATAGGGCTGTGGGAGGTTAGAAATAGTGAGGGATGAGACCAAGGAGGGATTTAAACACAGATGAGAAATTAAATTTGAAGCTTTGGAGGACCAGAGACCAATGTAGTTCAGTGGGGACAGGGGTAATGAGTGATCAGGGGTGTTCAATCGATGAGGAAGATCAAGGGGCCAATTATAGATCCATTGGAAATTGCCATGATAACAGTGCAGAGTGAAGCTATTGGTAGAGATGCTCTGGCTATGATCAGTTACCCATAAAATAACATTTTTATTCACGTAATTTCCTTTTAAATTCTACAAGGCATAATATCATTGATAACCTTATCAAATGTTGTTTGAAATACTGAATAAATATTTAATTGCATTGATAAGAGACAAGGGAAGTTGTCTTGAAGCTCCCCATTCTCGGCCTCCTGACTATGTGCTCCTCTGTGCACTACAAAGGGATGAAGGTCGTTAATGAAAGGGGAAAAAATAAGTAACATGGAGCTCATTCCAAATTGCAGTTCGACATCACATCTATGAAAAACTTGTTGAAGATGCAGAAAATGAAAAAATGGTGTCTTCATTTAGACTGATTGTCTAATGTTCCCATTGGTCCCACCTTACTTGGGAGCTTTTAAAACTTATCAGCTATGCAAAGTAGGAAAATGGTCTGTTCTTCACCACTGTCATCTTTCAATTTTATAAGTTCAAATAGATGTAGAATTTTCAAACACCGGCTGTACACATACAATTTTTTACAAAGATACATTTTGAAATTCAATATTCCTGAAAACAAATACAGAGTTTATTTTATTTTAACAAACAGTTCTATGCAGCTTCAAGTTTTATTTTAGTGCAATTGAAAAATGTTTGCTTTTTTATAAATCATGACAAGTATTAATCTTATGGGAATAACTACTGCTTTAAACAGATGGGATTTTTATCATCCATGAGCAAGTTCTACAGAGTCCTGGATTCTTCAGCAACACATAAGCTATATGGATGAAAATTTATATTTATAGCTTGCAAACACCACTTACAAGCTACTTGTATTGTTATGGTCAGGATGAAGATAAGAAGTTTGTTTTCTGTATGCAATACAAATAATGTTTATTTAGTACAAAATTAAATATTCTCCTTGAAATTCTGCATGATAACAGGTTTTCCAGAAGTGTGAAACGCTAATACTGTCACAGGTTTGATTGGATTGTTCTGCATAGTATAATCTTAAATAACAGTATTTACATTTTCTTCCCCATGAACACATCAACTTTTTCATTGTTCCACATTTATATTCTTGAATACAAACTGTACAAGTTATACATAGCACAACCTTTCTTTAAACTATCACATTAATACTTTGGATAATACAAAAGCCAAAGTTAGCCATATTTACAGATACACTTATTTTTTCGCACCAGCAGCACAGCAGCTGCTTTTGATTGGCTTTTCCCCCCAGTTACAGTATTCTTTGGCCCAAGATGTTTGAAAACGAATCAAACCAAATATCCCACTTATAAACAGCAGTTTCATTTTATTTAAAATTCCCATGATCTCTAAAAAGTATCGACTAATTCACATCCGATTATTGAATGTGTAATTTCCTTTGGAAATTAAATAATGAGGAGTGAAGTACACCAACCTTTGAGCCAACAGTAATTTTAGGGCAGTATAATGTACTTAGTGTTCAATGCTTTTTCTATTTTCCTTTCTGTTAGCCACAAAATATTGGGGTCCAAGAAAAAGTAAGCACTTGCTAAAAGAAATATTCAATCTATAAAGTGCATTAGTGTTTCAAGCGTTGTCCTTCTTTGCACTGCATCTCTTGTGATTTTATTTATAGAATGCATTAGGATGAATAACGAGTTGAGGCAACAGACAATGATGGTGCTGATAGGTCCTTGAGAATTTTATTAAGGCCTGCAATGTTTTCTTCAAGCAGGTAGTTTTTCTTCTCTGTTGTCTTCTGTCGGTCTTCTGACATTTCGAGAGCCTTGAGGAGTTGAGCGTTTTCAACATACAAGTCCTTGACTATTTCATCTGCTTTTACGTTCTTGAACAGCTGGGAATCAACAGTAACCAAAGTTATAAAAATCATTCCATTGTCTTTGTTGTGTGTTTTAAAGAGACATGCATTGAAAATCAGTAAAGATTTTTTGTTTCACCTATGAAATTCTGCTTGATTTGATTAAACCGGTTATCTGGACTTAACAAAAGTCCAAATAAAAGGAGAATGCATTTTTTTTTTTACAGAGCAGAGATCTATTACAACTTTGTCTCATGTTTTAACAGTATTTGGAAAAATGAGCAATCTAACCATATTCATTACAGCAACAGACCTAATTACCAAGCGCAACTTACTTGTTCTTTCAGTTGGATGACTTTGTCCTGAAGAAGTAACTTTATATTCCTTAACTTATTTTCCACATCTTGCATCCTTTCTTCCATCTTTTTTAGCAGCTGTTCATATGCCTCCTAGAAGAAAAATATTAAATGCATTGGTTACGGTCAAAAAATGAGGCAAAAATTATAGCTGTGGATTTACTTCTGATTAAGAAAAAACAAATGCATCATTCTATTACTTGACAAAATCCTTAAAAATATAGGTAACATTTGAGTGAAAAAAATAGTTCTAAAGCTACTAGATACAATATTTAATCAAGTAGAATTTCATAGATAAAACAAACGTCTACAACTGGTTTATATCATTTTAGTCTATAAATTAGTAAGGACCCCACTGATTTTCAGTAGACATCTCTTTAAAATGTTAGTGCTCCATCAGACAGCAATTATATTAAAAATGTTTGAATGCCCACAAGAACAAAACAATAAAGAGAAAACAATATGCCTAAAGTGACTGTATACTTTGCTGAAAAACTGAAGGATATTACTGAACTAGTAATATTCGGAGTAAGATGAAAGTTGGTCAGCTAACGTTACAAATGGGAGGTCTGCCAGTCAGGTCAACAACATTTTAGAAATGCTCGAACATTCACCTGAAAACAAGTTCTGGGTTCAAAAGAATTAAGGTGTAAATAATACAAAGATTTCAAAGATTTATGAAAACAATGAAAAAAAGAATCAACACATTAAAACTGTTCTAATTCAGTAAGGAGATAATGATGCAGATACGTAGCCTCACCACAGCAGCAGAAATTGATTTACTGTGGTTAAGTGTCTACTAATTTTGGTATGGGGAATTTAAAACTCTACAACCAACTGTGTACAACATAATAATGTGAATTGCTTGCATTACATTATCAATTTGTATGTTGTACCATTTAAAAAGCGATATTCAATCATGTAAAAAATCACACACACACACACACGCAAATTAAAAATTATAGATTTATTGTCCAAACAAAAATGTAACAAAAAGGAGAAAGCCATGTCAATCAGGAAACTGTAAATTACTTTTAAAAAATGTCTTTTTTCATTTAGGTAGTGGGTGTGCAAAAACGTAAGAAACAGAATTCTTGCTAATAAGCATAAAATCAACTGAGTAGGTACAGAAAAAAAATATTTTCAAAACGAGAGGTTAACATTTGTGCATCAATTTTCTCAGACAGGCAATCAAAAATCAAGACATTTCACCCATTCTCCAAGTTGCAAGATGCTTATAGCCCATAATTTGGGGCTGCAATTAAGAATAGGAAACTTTACTTTGGAAGACATGAAATAAAACAAATTCATTTTATGTGGAAGTTTAAAACTTAAATACTTAATTAATAATTGTGCCGGATGTCTATAATACTAGAAAAGTTAAATATTATCATAAATAAAATTCAACATATAAGTTACACTTGGCACTTTTACAATAATAGGTCTTATTAAAAATCACATTTCTACATCAAATACCTTGTACTTAATAAATAAAAATAATTTATAACACCATATTTTTTCCTCCAAAACACAAGGAAGTGTAAATAGTTTTTCAATTCTGGGAACATTTTCTACTTATGATAAAAAGCTGTTTACAACGAAAGCCTTCACAAGTGCCCAATCCTCCTGTAGGTATCAGCATGCATTGCTCGCTGCTCCGGTAGTAAGGCCTATAGAAAGAATGTAAGTGGTACACTTCACCCTGTATTATATAAAAATTGACTCAATATCCCACACTACTCATAACTACACATCGGCACTACAAAACTACTACAGACAAACACGTTTAAAAATACTTTCCTGTTAAAGTAAACCTACCTGCACCAAAAGGAACAAGATAACCAGAAAATCATATTGTTATATTTTGGTAAAAACATGTTCATGTGTGGGAATAGATGGTGCATATCGTGAGATAATCACACTAGGGCCCAATCTTTTCCACACCCAATGTCCACCCATATTTCCAGCAGAGGTCACTGGATAAGAGTCAGGAGGGGGGGAATTCTAGCTAATTCTACTTCCTTAAACCAGGGCACCGAAGCCAACTTTACCACTACCCTGCCTGAAAGTAGTTAAACCAGATAGATTGAAGGTCAAAAATGGGACCTTTCTGATCTGCACAGCTGTTATTTACTGCCCTATTCAGCGGAGTTACTGGAGGAGCTCACAAATATAATTTTAATCATCACAGCAGTCAGATGTAAACATTCATCTAGAATATCCTTTGTTCTTAGAATTCACCTATCCTGTTAGCCCACGTAAATAGAACTAGTTCTCTTCATACTCATTTTTTGCTTAGCCAAAAGAAAGTGACTGTACTGCATGATGTGTCTGGAGTTTCGTTTTCTTCTCTTTCTTCCCTCTGGTTTCCTTGGACCATGTCTCAATTGAAAACCAAGAGGAACAGGGTTCGGCCTTCTTTTGTGTCTCTTGTCAATGGTGTTCTGACTGTTAGTATATACATGACCACAACTTAAGAGATAATTATGGTTTCCCCCTTCCTGATTAAGAAGCAGCCTTCACTCATCACTTCTTCACATCAACATAGTTGAGATGAGAGCTCAGCAATGTGGGAAATTGGTGGCATGTCAAATTGAGGACAGCCCTTTTCTCAGTGCATAAAATAAATTGGAGAATAATCAAGAATTGCTGATACTGCCCTGAACTTTGAATACTCTGATTTTCCCACTCACCAACTTAGGCTTTTTCAGCAGCATTTTAAAAGCTTTTAAAGGCTGTCGATGGGATCAGTGGAAGTGAATGAATACTGCTTTTAGCACTCACCTCTGTAGCTGAGGAAAGACCGTGGGTGGATGCATGAGAGAACTGTGAGCTGGCAGATCAGCTGATAACATCAGCTGCTCTCGCCAGCAGAACCAACAAATGTGAGTGTTGTTGAGAATTAGTGCTCACATTCTCTCATGGGATTAAGATGACAAATATTAGCAGCCCTGACAATTGAGGCTCCACCATACTCTAAATTGCATGGGGTAGTTTTTATTCTGTCTGTTAAGGTCAAAACTTTTAAGCATTGAGTGACTTAAGAACAATGGGCATAATTTGATAATGCAGCAGTACTGAAGCAAATTTTTCCAATACACCATTAGAGCTATCATTTTGGGGTACAAAATCATGTATATCAAATGCATACTACAATCTGTGCAAATGGAAGTGGTAGAAAATTGGGCCTATCACTACTGCAACTTTCTCGAGCTGCAAAATTACTCAGAAAACACACACAACGCTTGGCTAAATCAACAGCATTGCACTAGCTGATGTAAATAAACTGGAACCAATGGAAACTAGGTACACCACATTTTGAGTGTTGCAAGGATTAAAAATAATTTCATTAAAGTTTGAATACAAAAATGTTTCGTGCTATATTTCTAATGCAATTCCCAAAAGGCATTAGTAAATATATGCATACCCCATCCCGTTATTTGAAGGTACAAAAATTAATCATTTCCTTTCAAGAATTTAACACAAATTCAAAAGGGAATTGAAGATCCCCACAGAAATTTCCAGAGTAAATGAGAATTTTAATATTGTTCTTAATGTAAATTAACAAAAAGACTACATTAAGAACAATATTAAAATTCTTCAAAGCCAATTATCAGAAAAGAATAACAATGATTACTACAATTACATCACCACTGAAAATTAGACTTTTTGTGATTGCCTGGATTATTTCCAAATGTGCATATGAAGTGATAAGAGGAGCTAGTATGATCTAGATTATTGCTTGATATTTACCTGCTGTTTATTGCTTTCAGTGGCTTTCTTGTCCAGTTGCTCTTGCATTTGACGACATTGAACTTCCTCAAGGCTCAGACGTTGTTGAAGCTGTGCTAGTTGTTCTTTAGGCACCATGGTACAGACCTGTTCCCGCAGTTGTTGGAGCTCTCGAAGATTCTGCGCCTGGCTAAATGTTAGGCTTGAATTTGACTGTAGCAGCTAAGTAGAAGAAAATTGAAATAAGCAAATTCATGATTTGTCTGAAATATTTTCTTTTAGCTAACTGCATCATGTCACTTTGATTTAAGCATCACTTCATCATACTATTTAGATCTGATCATAATCCAAACTTTAAAAAGACAATTGAACCCTTAAGTTAAAACACACCTAGAAATTGCAAGAAATCAAAGACTGCACATTAAAGATTATTTGGTATGGAAGATTATGTATTTGTGGTGAAGTCAATGCCCAACGTTTTGAGTCATACTTTAACAACTGATTCAGTGTTAACTTGTGATTATTCAAAAGATGCATTAGTAAATTGTATAATATTCTGTTTCTAGAAGAACATTTTCAAAATGAAGTTGCTCTTTTAAGTTCTTTGGTGTTTTCTTTGAAGCTTCGATATAACTTGTGTGTTTTTTTATTCTCTTTATAGATATTTTTGGCATCCATGTTTCAGACTATTCTTGTATACGAGTCCCAGCTTCCTTGAACATATTTTTCCTTCCTCTGATTTCTAGCTAAAATTCGTGGCCATGAAAGGGTCAAAGTTTAATAAAAAGGCAAGCCTGAAAGCTCGGTGCCTCAATGCGAGGAGTATTCGGAACCCAGGAGAGGGCTCTGAGCTAGTTAGAGTGGGTGAACAGGACCCCAAGAAAGAATGCAAAAGGCAGGAGGTAACAAAGCAGAGTAGCACTGGGGTAAGTGTAAACCACAAGGTGATAGGAAGGGACAATATGTATGAATATAAATGGGCTGCAGGAGGGGTCAAAACTAAAAATCAGGTTTAAAAACTAGTATTAAAACACTCTACCTAAACGCACGCAGCATTCGAAATAAAGGAAATGAGTTGACGGCACAAATCATTACAAATGGATATGATTTGGTGGCCATTACAGAAACGTGGTTGCAGGGTGGCCAAGACTGGGAATTAAACATACAGGGGTATCTGACAATTCGGAAAGATAGACAAGAAGGGAAAGGAGGTGGGGTAGCTCTGTTAATAAAGGATGATACCAGGGCAGTTGTGAGAGCTGATATTGGCTCTAATGAACAAAATGTTGGGTGGAGATTAGAGATAGTAAAGGGAAAAAGTCACTGGTGGGCGTAGTTTATAGGCCCCCAAATAATAACTTCACGGTGGGGCGGACAATAATCAAGGGAATAATGTGAAAAAGGAATGGCAGTAATCATGGGGGATTTTAACCTACATATCGATTGGTCAAATCAAATCGCACGGGGTAGCCTTGAGGAGGAATTCATAGAATGCATACGGGATTGTTTCTTAGAACAGTATGTTACAGAACCTACAAGGGAGCAAGCTATCTTAGATCTGGTCCTGTGTAATGAGACAGGAATAATAAACGATCTCCTAGTAAAAGATCCTCTCGGGATGAGTGATCACAGTATGGTTGAATTTGTAATACAGATTGAGGGTGAGGAAGTAGTGTCTCAAACGAGCGTACTATGCTTAAACAAAGGGGACTACAGTGGGATGAGGGCAGAGTTGGCTAAAGAAGACTGGGAACGCAGACTAAACAGTGGCACAATTGAGGAACAGTGGAGGACTTTTAAGGAGCTCTTTCATAGTGCTCAACAAAAATATATTCCAATGAAAAAGAAGGGCGGTAAGAGAAGGGATAACCAGCCATGGATAACCAAGGAAATAAAGGAGAGTATCAAATCAAAGACCAATGCGTATAAGGTGGCCAAGGTTAGTGGGAAACTAGAAGATTGGGAAAATTTTAAACGACAGCAAAGAATGACTAAGAAAGCAATAATGAATGGAAAGATAGATTACGAAAGTAAACTTGCGCAAAACATAAAAACAGATAGTAAAAGCTTTTACCGATATATAAAACGGAAAAGAGTGACTAAAGTAAATGTTGGTCCCTTAGAAGATGAGCAGGGGGATTTAATAATGGGAAATGTGGAAATGGCTGAGACCTTAAACAATTATTTTGCTTCGGTCTTCACAGTGGAAGACCACAAAAACCATGCCAAAAATTGCTGGTCACGGGAATGTGGGAAAGGAGGACCTTGAAATAATCAATATCACTAGGGAGGTAGTGCTGGACAGGCTAATGGGACTCAAGGTAGACAAGTCCCCTAGTCCTGATGAAATGCATCCCAGGGTATTAAAAGAGATGGCGGAAGTTATAGCAGATGCATTTGTTATAATCTACCAACATTCTCTGGACTCTGGGGAGGTACCAGCGGATTGGAAAGCAGCTAATGTAACGCCTCTGTTTAAAAAAGGGGGCAGACAAAAGGCAGGTAACTATAGGCTGGTTAGTTTAACATCTGTAGTGGGGAAAATGCTTGAAGCTATTATTAAGGAAGAAATAGCGGGACATTTAGATAGGAATAGTGCAATCAAGCAGACGCAACATGGATTCATGAAGGGGAAATCATGTTTAACTAATTTACTGGAATTCTTTGAGGATATAACGAGCATGGTGGCTAGAGGTGTACCGATGGATGTGGTGTATTTAGATTTCCAAAAGGCATTCGATAAGATGCCACACAAAAGGTTACTGCAGAAGATAAAGTTACGTGGAGTCGGAGGAAATTTATTAGCATGGATCGAGAATTGGCTGGCTAACAGAAAGCAGAGAGTCGGGATAAATGGGTCCTTTTCGGGTTGGAAATCGGTGGTTAGTGGAGTGCCACAGGGATCGGTGCTGGGACCACAACTGTTTACAATATACATAGATGACCTGGAAGAGGGGACAGAGTGTAGTGTAACAAAATTTGCAGATGACACAAAGATTAGTGGGAAAGCGGGTTGTGTAGAGGACAGAGAGAGGCTGCAAAGAGATTTAGATAGGTTAAGCGAATGGGCTAATGTTTGGCAGATGGAATACAATGTCGGAAAATGTGAGGTCATCCACCTTGGGAAAAAAAACAGTAAAAGGGAATATTATTTGAATGGGGAGAAATTACAACATGCTGCGGTGCAGAGGGACCTGGGGGTCCTTGTGCATGAAACTCTTTTGAGTTTACCTGCAAAACATAAAGACATTAAACGGTGCCACCCGACCTGGGTGACACTCCAGACATTTACAAGGCCCTTTTTTTCCCCCCTTTTTTGTTTTTTTTGTGTTTTTTCTTTTTTTTTTTGTTTTTTTTTGGGCACTAAAATCACAATTTTTCCCCAGTGCCCCCTATAAAAGGGAAGGGGACACTAAAAGCACCGGCAATTAAAACAAATTAACTTTAAAACGTAAAATCAAATTAAAATTTGGTTGCCGGGCGTGATGATGCACTCCAGTCCCTCCGGTGCCCACCTCTCGCGGAAGGCCGCGAGCGTACCGGTGGACACCGCGTGCTCCATCTCCAAGGACACCCTGGACCGGATGTAAGAGCGGAAGAGAGGCAGGCAGTCAGGTTGAACGACCCCCTCGACCGCCCGCTGCCTGGACCGGCTGATGGCACCCTTGGCCGTGCCCAGGAGCAGTCCTACGAGGAGGCCTTCGGACCTACCCGCTCCCCTCCGCACAGGGTGCCCAAAGATCAGGAGAGTGGGACTGAAGTGCAGCCAGAATTTCAGGAGCAGCCCCTTCAAATAGTGGAACAGGGGCTGCAACCTCGTGCATTCAATAAAAACATGGAACACGGACTCCTCCAGACCGCAGAAATTGCAGGCGGCCTGGGAGTCCGTGAACCGGCTTAAAAATTTGTTGCACGGCACTGCTCCGTGCACCACCCTCCAGGCCAAGTCCCCGATGAATAGTGGGAGGACCCCTGCGTAGAGTGCCCTCCATCGGGGACCCCCGCCTCCTCCGGACGGCAAGATGGTACGCCATGGCGTGTCCGGACGGCCGGCGAGGATGGCAAAGTTGAGGGTGTGCAGGAGCAGCCCGTACAGGAAACCCCTCCGCGCGGAACTGAAAGGCACGGAGGGGATTTCCCGGAGGCGGCTCAAGTTGTGAGGCGCCGGCCCCCGAGGGAGGTTCCGGGGTTTGGCGCCGATGAGGAATTCCGTCCGGACGGGGGTCAGTTCGGACGGGATCTCCCCACGTGCTTGAGCCTCCTCGATGCACCTAACGGAGTCAGGGCCCAGAGCTGTTTTTAGCGACTCGATGGCATCGGCCGCGTGGCGGACGTTGGCAGAGTTTAGGCGCCGCGCCAGCGTGTCTGGCGCCATCCAGCCCGCTCCTCCGCCATCGAGCAGGTCCCTGACCCTGGTCACCTCACCAGCCACAGCCCTCTCTTCCGACCGCCACATGAAGCCTCGGCCGTGGAGGTACGGATTCCCGAGCAGCGGCTCCTGCAGGACGGCCGCCACTCCAGCCGGCGGAGAGCTGCGCTTGGTGGAGACTTTGTTCCAGACCCTGATGAGTTCCCTGTAAAAGACAGGCAGCTCCCGGAGGGCGGTCCTGGCACCCCCCAAGTTCACAAACAGGAGCTGCGTGTCATAATTGAGGTCGAGCTGCTGGCGGAAGAAATACCTCGCCAGAGCGCACCACCTAGGAGGGGGCTCGACGTAAAGGTATCTCTGCAGGGTCTGAAGGCGGAAAGTCGCGAGCTGGGCGCTGACGCACACCAACGACTGACCGCCCTCCTCAAGCGGGAGACTCAAGACCGCGGCAGAGACCCAGTGCTTCCTGTTGTTCCAGAAGAAGTCCACCAGCTTCTTCTGTATCTTGGCGACAAACGCAGGGGGAGGGGTCAAAGTGACCAGCCGGTACCACAGCATTGCGGCCACCAGCTGGTTTATGACTAGCGCTCGACCCCTGTAGGACAGCACTCGGAGCAGTTCTGTCCAGCGCCCTAGGCGAGCGGCGACCTTGGCCTCCAGCTCCTGCCAGTTCGCCGGCCAGGCTCCCTCGTCGGGGCTAAGGTAGACTCCCAGATAGAGGAGATGGGTCGTGCTCCAGGCAAAAGGCCTGAGCTCCTCCGGCAGGGAGTCCACCCGCCACTGACCCACCAGGAGTCCGGAACATTTCTCCCAGTTGATCCTGGCGGAGGACGCGGCCGAGTAAATCTCCTGGCACTCACGCATCCTCCGCAGGTCAGCGGGATCCTCTATCGCGAGGAGCACGTCATCGGCGTAAGCCGAGAGGACGACCTCCACGCCCGGCCCTTGCAGAGCCAGTCCCGTCAACCTCGTCCGCAAGAGGCGCAGGAAAGGCTCCACGCAAACGGCGTATAACTGGCCGGACATGGGGCATCCCTGGCGCACCCCTCTCCTAAAGCGAAGGGGCGCCGTCAAGGACCCGTTAACCTTAATCAGACACTCCGCGGCGGCGTACAAAAGTCGGATCCGGGCGACGAAATGCGTCCCGAACCCGAAAGCGCGCAGAGTTCCTTGTGCATGAATCCCAAAAAAAAGTTAGTTTGCAGGTGCAGCAGGTAATCAGGAAGGCGAATGGAATGTTGGCCTTCATTGCGAGAGGGATGGAGTACAAAAGCAGGGAGGTCCTGTTGAAACTGTACACGGTATTGGTGAGGCTGCACCTGGAGTACTGCGTGTAGTTTTGGTCACCTTACTTAAGGAAGGATATACTAGCTTTGGAGGGGGTACAGAGATGATTCACTAGGCTGATTCCGGAGATGAGAGGGTTACCTTATGACGATAGATTGAGTAAATTGGGTCTTTACTCGTTGGAGTTCAGAAGGATGAGTAACATTTAAAATAATGAAAGGGATAGACAAGATAGAGCCAGAGAGGTTGTTTCCATTGGTGGGGGAGACTAGAACTAGGGGACACAGCCTCAAAATACGGGGGAGCCAATTTAAAACCGAGTTGAGAAGGAATTTTTTCTCCCAGAGGGTTGTGAATCTGTGGAATTCTCTGCCCAAGCAGGCAGTTGAGGCTAGCTCATTGAATGTATTCAAATCACAGATAGATAGATTTTTAACCAATAAGGGAATTAAGGGTTATGGGGAGCGGGCGGATAAGTGGAGTTGAGTCCACGGCCAGATCAGCCATGATCTTGTTGAATGGCGGAGCAGGCTCGAGGGGCTAGATGGCCTACTCCTGTTCCTAATTCTTATGTTCTTATGTAAACAACAGCGAACCCTTTCTGAGATTCCTTCAGCTATTGGTTCTAGTAAGGTTTTACTCACTGCAATCGGATACTTCAGCTTGCATTAAAAATTGAATGTGAACATTTGTACGTGTTGCTTCCTATTGCACATATATCTGCACACTTTGGGCCCAAGTTTCCACACGATAAAAAAACGGGCGCCTCTCCGAGCTGGGCGGCGGAAAAAAAACGCGCGATTCTGGAGCACCCTGCAGCTCCTTGTCTGTTTGGCGCGGCGCCCAGGGGGGCGGAGCCTACACTCGCACCGATTTTGTAAGTGGGAGGGGGCGGGTACCATTTAAATTAGATTTTTTTCCTGCCGGCAACACTGCGCGGGAGCGTTGGAGCGTTCGTGCACGCGCAGTGTGAAGGAAACATTGGCACTCGGCCATTTTTGTAGTTCTTTGTAGCACATTGCCATCAGCACATCAGCACTGAGAAGGCTGCAGGAAGCCTCAGAAAGTTGAGGCAGCCGATTCCCGACGACCTCCCCCTTTTGCCGTCGGGAAATGGCTCCTCAATTTCTGAGGCTTCCTGCAGCCTTCTGTCTCCTTCCCTCCCTTCCTCCCGCCGTCTGGAACGGCTTCCTCCCCCCCCTCCCTGCTGCGTTCGGTCGGTCGGTTGGGCCCGCACTCCCCCGCTCGCCCGCCCGGAATGGCTCCCCCCCTCCCCCTGCGTTCGGTCCCTCCCCGCCATCTGGAATGGCTTCCTCCCCTGCGTTCGGTCGGTTGGTTGCCTCCCGCCTGCCGTCTGGAACGGCTTCCTCCCCCCCCCCCCCACGTTCGGTCGGCGGTCGGTTCCCTCCCTCCCTCCCGCCGTCTGGAACGGCTTCCTTCCCCCCCACCCCCCACCCCCCACGCGTTCGGGAACGGCTGCCTCGTTTTGTGAGGCTTTCTGCAGAATTCTCCCTGGCTGAAGCACTTTCACACAGGTAGGAAGATGGTTTATTTAATCTTTTCTTTGCTTATAAATGTTTATTCAGGTTGGATTTATTTGTATAATATTTGTAGAAGTATAAATAAGGATCTATTGTAGAATTTAATGACTTCCCTCCCCCCACCCCCCCCCCCTCCCCCCCACCTCGTTCTGGACGCCTAATTTGTAACCTGCGCCTGATTTTTTAATGTGTAGAACAGGTTTTTTCAGTTCTACAAAAATCTTCACTTGCTCCATTCTAAGTTAGTTTGGAGTACGTTTTCACTGTGGAAACTTTCAAATCAGGCGTCAGTGGCCGGAACACGCCCCCTTTTGAAGAAAAAATTCTGTTCCAAAGTGGAACTGTTCCACCTGACTAGAACTGCAGAAAAAAAAATGTGGAGAATTGCGATTCTAAGATAGTCCGTTCTCCACCAGTTGCTCCTAAAAATCAGGCGCAAATCATGTGGAAACTTGGGCCCATTCAGTGGTGCCCTGAGTTTTGGAGAAGGCCAGTGTTACGATTTCTAGGGCTCAACCAGAAATGTTACTTGTGCTCAGTATCACGGACTGCTCCTGTAAGTGAGTACTCACTCCCTACAAGTCAAATTGTGACTTTGTATGCTCAATAAAACAACATTATAATAAAAACTAATTATTTTCTTTCCTAAACAATTTCCCTGTTACCACTGCCACATAGTGTGTGGTCATATAAATGATGTGTAAAGACAGTAGCTGACAGCATAACAAGGCACCTTCCAAGTTTTCACAGTGTATTCACTTCAATGTTTAAATTTTTAAAAATTACTCCATGATTATTCAGTGGACATCTACAATAGCCAGTGTAGTAGCACACAAGCTAGAATAGTTTCAGGATTGATTCCTGGTCTAGTGCTGAGTAAGTTGATCATGGCCAGAGTTGGAAACACAAAAGCGATAGCAAACTGGAAGAAATTGGGAGGAAAAATATAAAAGAAAACAAAAATGCTGAATGAAATCTTGTGTGAAGAAATTATATAATTTTGTTTGTACAGCAAAGGGCACAATCAGTAAATGGATAGCAAAGCAACTTATACTGTAAAACCCAGGACTGTATTTTTCGCTCTTTTTATGTTGGTACTGTATGTCTTTTTTTGCAGTAATTATCAAAAGTTTTACTCAAAATACTATATCTCAGTGAACACAGTATGGATCCATTTGTTATGGATTTGCAATCAATAAGCTTAGACCTCCAGGCCAAAACCTCACTCATTATTAGACTTGTGCTCCAAATTAAACATGTACAGAATTATCTAAAGCATTTCATGAATACTGTTAAAACTCTGCAACACCTACAGACAACATTCAAAATGCTGTCACAAAAATAATAAAATAAAAGGACTTTTTTGTTGCAAGCTCTAATGTAATGACTCAAAATGATAAATATAACCATAAAATTAAATTGCTTGCCAGACCTTATTAAGATTCTTGAATCGCTGAAAATGTTTTGGTGTAGTTTTTAGGTTCAATTTACACACTAATTTTATTCTGCCATCATTTTACTCATGGGTGATTTCTGCAGAATGAACTTTCTAATTTAGAATTAAAATACTTCAACATTTAAGATGAGGCTGAAAACAATAAATTCTGGGGCATCATTACATAGGATATACAGCACAGAAAAAGGCCATTCGGCCCAACCAGTCCATGCTGGCGTTTATGCTCCAACTCCAGGCTCCTCCTGTCTTTCCTCATCTAAATCTATCAGCATAGCCCTCTATTTCCTTCTCCCTCATATGCTTGTCTAGCCTCTCCTTAAATGCATCTATATTATTTGCTTCAACTACTACTTGTGGTAGCAAGTTCCACACTCTTGCCATTCTTTGGGTAAAGAAGTTTCTTCTGAATTCCCTATTGGATTTTTTGGTGACTATATCTTATATTCACCAGAGCTGATCTTATTAAAACATATAAGATAATGAGGGGGCTCGACAAGGTGGATGCAGAGAGGATATTTCCACCCATAGGGAGCATAGTCTCAGAATAAGGGGCCGCCCATTTAAAACTGAAACGAGGAATTTCTTCTCTCAGAGGGTTGTAATCTGTGCAATTCTCCGCCCCAGAGAGCTGTGGAGGCTGGGTCACTGAATATATTTAAGACGGAGATAGACAGATTTTTGAGCGATAAGGGAGTAAAGGGTTATGAGGAGCGGGCAGGGAAGTGGAGCTGAGTCCATGATTAGATCAGCCATGATCTTATTAAATGGCGGAGCAGGCTCGAAGGGCCAAATGGCCTACGCCTGCTCCTATTTCTTGTGTTCTTATTGATGGCCTCTAGGTTATGCTCTTTCCCACAAGTGGAAACCTTCTCTCTATATCCACTCTATCAAATTTGTGATTGGTCTCGAGAGCTTAAAAGTGAGACTAACTAAATAGCACACCATCATAATCTTAATTAAATCAACTTTCTATAATTGTTGTACTATTACTTCTAATGCTTAAACCTACAGTGTCTTTCAGTTATAGTACGCCAAAATTAAAATACAAGTTGGATACATTGAGGTAGAAATTGCTATCTGTTGGTATTTGGGTGTAAAATTGGTGCAAAAAATAACAATTACCAACGAGGTGGCCTGTGCCCAATCTGAGCTAGCATTTGTCCCACTGCCAAATTTTTAGGGCCCATTTTTCATTTAGTCCCACTCAGCAAGTCAAGAGGTAATGATGAGCCTATATGAAACTTTAATAAAACCTTAGTTAGAGTACTGTGTGCAGTACTGGGCTTCACACGACAGGAAGGATATTGAGGCTTTAGAGAGGGTGCAACACAGACTCACTAGAATGCTATCTGGTACAAAAAAATACAAATATGAAGGAGGACTTGAAAATTAGTGTTTTTTTGATTAGAACAAACCGATTATGGGGCAATATGACAAAAATGTTAAAAATTATGAAAAAGTGGGACAGGGTAGATAGAAGCAGCTGTTGGGAGTAGTTGAGGGATCTAGAATGTGGGGTCATAGGCCCAACTTTGGCCATGAATTGCATCAATTTTTTTGGAGTAAGTTTCTTTTTCTGGCGTGTTAAAAAATGTCATTTTCCCCCCAAAATTTGCTCCAGAATAAGTCAGTTAGGTCCAATTTTTTTTAGGTGAGTTTTTTTCTCCAAAAGGGGGTGTTCCCAGACAATTACGCCAGTTTTGGCCATTTAAACCACTTTGGCCGGCAAAAACTTATTCCAAATCGACTTAGGTCAGCGTATGTGGCCAGCTCTGAAAAACCTTGCGGGCAGTGAAGAAAATGCAGCTCACATTCGGCAGAGATTAGGGCAGGGATAGGGGAGGGAAGGGAACTGGAGAGGACCTCAACAACCAAGCACCAAACATTGCAAGGAAAAGCTCAAACAATTAAAATACTAATAAAAATGAAATAAATCCTACTGGAGAAATGTGAGCTGCTGGCCGCGATGTCACGGGGGGGGCGGGGAGGCGTCGCCTTTCGCGCTGGAAAGGGCGCTGGAAAAAAGGGGCTCTTCGGTGTCCCCAGAGACATGGCATGGCTTGCAGTCTGAAGGGGGGGTGCAGAGCAAAAGGCTAGCGCAGACAGCACTGCTGGCACCTGCGTGCATGCTCAGTGAAGGCTGCGCGCATGCTCCTGCCCTCCCGGCGTATCCTGCGGGCTGTAAGCAGGACCCGATGCTCGCAGCCCCAATCTCCGGCCGAAGGGATGCCCGACCTCGCCGCATTCTTTCCCGGCCAAGTGGCCTCCTGCACCAGCCGGCCGGCCCACTGAGTTCCCGGGCAAGGTAGGACTTCGGTTCTATTTTTTATTGAGTGGTTGTGTGTGCTTGGGAGTTTTGATTGGGGGGTGGGGGAGGCGGGGAGGAGGAGGAGAGTTTTGAGCGGGGTGGGAGAGAAAGAGTGTATGGAGGGTGAGGGGAGAAAGAGTGTTTTGCGGGGGGAGAGGGAAAGAGAGAAAGTGGTTTGGGTGGGGAAGAAAGAGGGTTTTGGGGGCAGGGGGGGGAGAAAGAGTGTTTTGTATACCAGCATCTCTCTCTCTCTGATAAAAGGGGTTCGGCAAAGTTGGGCCCATAGATACAAGATTAAATGTAAGAGATTTAGAGCAGAGGGCAGTAGCAATTTCTTTACAAATAGAGTTATAAAGTTGTGGAATTCACTTCCAGGGTTAGTGAATGAGGCAGAAACGACGTCAACATTCAAGATTAGAATAAATAATTGTATGAAGGTAAAAAGGATCAAGGGATATGGGCAAATGTGAATAGAACTATTTTCTTACATGAAGGAAGAAAGAAAGACTTGCATTTATATAGCGCCTTTCACAACCACCAGACGTCTCAAACGCTTTACAGCTAAAGAATGTACAACGTAGTCACTATTGTAATGTGGGAAACCCGGCTGGTGTGCAACAGTCACCACACGTTAAAAAAATCCACGCACAGGCATGTTCCACCCCTCAGGATGTAGTTCAGGACCTGGAATATTAGGTCCATCATTGAAACACCTGTGAACTCATCCTTTTTTGGCGTGGAAGCAAGTCATCCTCAATGAGGGACAGCCTATGTTGATGATGATGATGATGATGAGTGGGAAACCCAGCAGCCAATTTGCACACAAGCAACTCCCACAAACAGAAATGTGATAATGACCAGATAATGTGTGTTCGTTATGTTGATTGAGGGATAAATAATGTCCAGGACACCGGGAATAACTCCCCTGCTCTTCTTCGAAATAGTGCCATGGGATCTTTTACATCTACCTGAGAGGGCAGACGAGGCCTCAGTTTAACGTCGCATCTGAAAGACGGCACCTCCGACAGTGCAGCGCTCCCTCAGTGAAGTGTCAGCTTAGATTTATGTGCTCAAGTCCCTGGAGTGGGATTTGAACCCACAACCTTCTGACTCAGAGGCGAGTGTACTACCCACTGAGCTACAGCTGACACTGGGTAAATGCTGACACGGACTGGTTGTGCCAAGTGGCCTGTTTCCGTGTTGTGACTTCTGTGTATTTCTATGTACGTAATTATAAACGACTGAGGATCAGCACAAGGTTTCTGATGGTTTTATTTAGAATTAATCACATCCGAGTTAAAGGATGAAAAGTCATTTCATTCTATAGGTTGAACCTCTCTTATCCGGGACTCTCTTATCCGGCACCACCCCTCGTCCGGCACCATTCTCAGCCGCCAGGTGCCGCATGCACAGATACATTTTTTTCGTACTCACCAATAGTCTCTCCTGAAGACGGAGACTCCTTCCTCGGTTCGATTCTGAAGGAACTGATTGCCTAAGTGGCCTTGAGGGTGGGTATTCTGGGGGAGAGTGGGGGGGAGGAAGTAGTTCAACCTGTACTACTGATCATTATATTTTGAATTAAATTATAAATAAATGCTTGATAAAAGTTATTTTTGTACTGCACTAAGTCCTGGGGTCGGGCTGCGTCCTGAGCTGGCTGGTCCACCCCTCCCCTCACCAGTCGGCGCTCCCTCTGGGGTAGGGCCGTGACCTCAGGCTGGCTGGTCCACCCCTCCCCTCACCAGTCGGCGCTCCCTCTGGGGTCGGGCCGTGACCTCAGGCTGGCTGCTCCACCCCTCCCCTCACCAGTCGGCGCTCCCTCTGGGGTCGGGCCGTGACCTCAGGCTGGCTGCTCCACCCCTCCCCTCACCAGTCGGCGCTCCCTCTGGGGTAGGGCCGTGACCTCAGGCTGGCTGCTCCACCCCTCCCCTCACCAGTCGGCGCTCCCTCTGGGGTCGGGCCATGTCCTCAGGCTGGCTGCTCCTCCCCTCCCCTTCCTGCCGCCGTCGGCGCTCCTTCTGAGGTCGGGTCGGCGGGCCGTGTCTAATGGCTGGCCGTTCCTCCCCTCGGCACAGGCCAGGTCCCGAGGGTGCCGGATACGGGAGGTACAACCTGTATTTTCCTCAGTTTCATAGAGCATACCTTGTCACTAGTCTCCATTAACTGGCTCTCCAGGCTTGCCTGTTTCTGTCGCAGTACATCATTCTCCACGTTGAGGACTTTCAGTTCATGTTCAAGTGAGACCATCAGATTAATCTGTCACGAGAATTAGTTCTGTGTCAGGGCAGCATAAGCATCATTCTACATAGAACTCAACAAGTAATAATTTGATCTTGGGACAACAGTGGGACTTGGCTTCTGATTGTGAATGCACAGTGCTGTCTGGATCTTAAGTAACAACATCTGCTTTACTGAAGATCCATTTTTATGCTTTCATGAAGTGTACTTTTTACAGTTACTATTTTAATAGCACTTTATAAAGCTAAAGGGGGGCAGCAGAAATGCTACAAGAACACCCTCAAAGCCTCTCTGTTAAAGTGCGACATCCCTACTGACACCTGGGAGTCCCTGGCCCAAGACTGCCCTAAGTGGAGGAAGTGCATCCGAGAGGGCACTGAGCACCTCAAGTCTCAACGCTGAGAGCATGCAGAAAACAAGCGCAGGCAGCGGAAAGAGCGTGTGGCAAACCAGTCCCACCCACCCCTTCCCTCAACGACTATCTGTCCCACCTGTGACAGAGTCTGTGGCTCTTGTATTGGACTGTTCAACCACTAAAGAACTCATTTTAGGAGTGGGAGCAAGTCTTCTTCGATTCTGAGGGACTGCCTATGATGATGATGATGATGCAGAAGTGGGCTTTGATTTTGTCAGCATATAAGTAAGACATTGAATACAGACAATCAACTGATCACAATAATGCTGATGCTATGTCCAGGTTGCTATCCCCATCACAAGTTACACCCAATAGAGAAGTATTATTCTATTTATCATACATTGATGAACTGCCAGTCACAGCTGAAGAGATTGGTAGAGCAACCATACATGACCCAGTTATGTCAAAGATGTATGATTACATAGAAAATGGCTGGCCAAACCTTGTATCAGAGAAAGATATTCATCCATACTTCATTTGTAGGAATTAATTATCAGTGGATAAAGATTATATCATGTGGGGTACAAGAGTAGTTATTCCAACTAAGTTCAGGTCCAAATTGTTCGGACATCTTCATGACCAGCACCTAGGAATGTGCTTAACCAAGAGTTTTGCATGCAGTTACTTATGGTGGCCAGGTCTTGATAAAGAACTTGGTCAGAGTTCTGCCCTCAGCCGCCGAGGTTCTGCCTGAAATAGTTTTTTTCCACAGATTCCTCACATACCGCCCATCTGCCACCCAGCAGGAGATTCCTCTGTGAAGTACCACCGGCGTAACTTCCTGCCGCCCGCCCATGCCAGAGCCTCAAAAACAGCGATTTTCTTCATGCACGATCCTCTAAGATCGTGCTCCCACCCGCCAGAAGGACCACTGGCAAAAAGGTGGTCCGAGCTGGCTGTGAATCGGGCAGCAGGGAGAATCACTTAGAGTGCTCCAGTGCTGCACATCCCGGGGAGCGTCCGTATGCTGCACCATTATCACAGGCATCATCAGAGAAATTGTTATCTGATTGACCTTAACCTACACAGAATGAGTTCAGACATGTAAATGAAAAGTACTCCGTTGAAGGGAAGGTGTGGTAGAGGAAGCGGCAATGAGTTCCGAAAGATGGCTCAATGGAGATGCCCTGCAAGAGCTTTTAGACCACTGCAGGCAGAACAGAGTTATTCACAGAATGTGAGTGCACAGATGATATCTTCTGTCAGAGTAAATAGGCAAAAATGAGAACATGTAACGCTCTGGCAGGGTCGCAGCATGTGCTAGTAAGAACAGCATGACCTCAAGTATAGAAGATGGAAAAAGATATATAATGGACTGCAAGGAACATGTGATATCAGGAGTGGGACTCTGCGATGGTGGACCCAAGAAAAAGTGGACTGAAGTGCAAGCCTTAATGTGTGCCCTGCAAGTAGTGCAACTGTCTCTCATTGAATGGCAGCCTTCCTGCATTGGTGGCCCGTCATATTGCAATCGCCTGATGACAGGACCTATTAAACAGTCACATCATATGTGGAGGGCAAGATATTCCTCATACAGCAGTACACCTGAAGGAGATTTTTCTTTTTCTCAGAATGCACCCCAGATAATGTAAAAATGAGAAATTGACCAAGAGTGGGTGAACAATGTGACTGTATTTAATTGTGCAGCATGCCAAAGTGGCAGAACATGCAAACAATTGAATCCAACATAAGTATAGTTGTTCTCAGACCAGTCAAGTGACATTGCCAACGACCCATGTGAAACAACAACCACAACTTAATGAGGAGTAAAGAACATATCCACCACCAACACCCAACTCTCCCTCCTGCTCTTCGTGGCTCTGGGTAGTGGAGGTGGGTGATCTTGGGGGGGCGGGGCGGGGGGGGGGGGGGTGTGGAGGAGGAAGGAGCTGGTGTGTTGGCTGGTGACAATGTCGGGGTGGGAGACGTTGGTGTCACACTCGGCCTGTGTGTGCCAGAGGTGGATGGGGTGCATTGCTCGGTGCTGTCCGAATCACCAATTGCAAGTAGAAGACATTTCAGTGTATAATTGGGGGGGTGGGGTTGGTCCAGCTGACATGTGAGCCGTAACATTTCACATTCTTACTTCGAGTTCCATTGTTACATGAGCACACCATTAATGGCCAACACACTGTGTGTTAAAAGGTATCTTACTTAACATTGTATGACCTTTCATGCCATGAGCGTAATGCAGACCGGAGTTTAGTATAAGCTTACCATGCTCTAGCATGGGATCTGCATCACCCTTTGTGGTGGCACGGCGGTGGTCACCCACCAATGCCAAGGCACGCTCCTCTAGGCTGCTCAACTCGATGACATCTGCTAGGCCTCCTCCCGTGGCACTCAGGCTTGATGCCTTGAATGTTCTTTTCTTCTGCAGAAAGAAACGTTGGAGCCTTTGCCTCTTTTGCTCATGTAGCACACACACTCACACACAGACACAACTAGCACAGAAGCTTTTGGAGTTGCACGGGAGTGATCCAATAAATGTTTACTCACTTTTACTGATGCCACCACATTGTTCCATTGTTTCCGACACTGGTCTCCATCCCGCACAGTGTTGCCCACTGAGGACACGGCCTCACCAATCTCCCTCCAAATGCGTCTATATTGGGGTGGTGGAGGCTTGCCACGACCATCCCGGGTGAGGTCTTTATAACGGCGCTCCACTTCATATATAGGCTCCTCCAGCTCGTCATCATTAAACCAGGGAGCTCTGGGCTTGGCTCCATCAGATTTCTTGAAAGCTTTGTTGGCACTCATTATTACTTTCCTTGATGGATGGCTGATGATGAATTTGTATCTCTCTCTCCAAAACTGACCGGTACAAGTGAGTGCACAGCTTTTATGAGCATGCGCTGCTGTGCTATCAGCCCCAATCGCTGCAAAAGTGATGTCATTGCCCAAAGGAAACTACAAAAAAAACCAAGTCTCACGCATGCGCGGTGCACGACCTCCAATGTTTGCCGAGTCAAGAGGCCGGCATCTAGCGCCCACTTCTGCAACCATCCTCTCACACCCGCTCCTGCCCGCTGCCTGCCGCTGCCGACACAACCGCGGCGAAACTCGTTCCCGACCGGCCTCAGTGGCAGCGGGCGGTAAAAAAGTACATTCCGCCCGGGGACTGCAAAGAAATGGGTGGGCCTTAGCTTTGACCAAGTTCGGGCCCATAGAGTACCATTACAGCCATGGAAATGGCCTCCCAGGGTGTGGCAAAGATTACATGTAGATTTTGCTGAGCTAGATGGACAAACAATTGTTCATTGTGATTGATAACTATTCAAAATGGATAGAGGTGTTTCCGTTGCGGAAAATCACAACAGGTAAAACACTAGACAATTTGCGAAGATTGTTTTCTTCGTATGGCTTCCCAGAAGAAATTGTCTGATAATGAGCCACAATTTTGTTCAGAAGAATTTGCACAGTTCATGAGCAGAAATGGCGTGAAACATATCAAAGTTCCACCGTACCACCCTGCTTCAAATGGTGCAGCAGAGCGCACAGTTCAAGTTGTAAAATGTGCTCTCATCAAACAAATGTTGGATCCAAATCCAAAGAAACGGCAGTTATCATTGGACCACAACTTGACAAATTTTCTGATTACTTAACGTAATACTCCTCATACAACTACTGGTAGAATACCAGCAGAATTGTTTCTCAAACGACAGCCACGAATCAGGTTCTCATTGTTAAAGCCAAACTTGGCACAATCAGTAGAAGAGAAACAATTAAGAAGAAAGAAAATCACGATAGAGGTAGAGTAAGAGAGAGAAGTGTGAAATTGAATCAGGTGAGAGTGAAGAACCATCATCATAAATGGTTAAAGTGGTTACCAGGAAGAGTAGTGAAGATATCTGGCCCTCGCACATATTTTGTCAAGATGTTTTGATCATGGAACGGTTAGGCTTGTTCACATTGATCATATTTCAGCTACAGATGTGGAAGGAGTTGAAAGTTGGAATGATTCAATTATTTCTGATGAGTCAGATAGTCTTGTTACAAGTAGAGTATCAGTACCAAATCCGAACATTAGATGTTTTAGAAATAAGTCCAAAAGAAAGTCAGCATTTAAGTCTGAGTCCAAGTCTAAAGTTGTAGAGAGTTCAAATGTAGATCAAAGGCATCCCTTGGAGGAAAACTCTCCTCAGGATCAGCCTAGAATGAGTCTAATTTCGATACCATGTTTCGAAAGTTCTGTTCGAGAGCGAAGGTATCCTCTTTGAGACAGAAAACCAGTGGTTAAGTTTCATTTGTAAATATGGAAAAATAAGTTGTGTACAACCATGCAAGTTATGTATGCTGATTATTTTGTTATGATTACTTCTTCATTAAGGATGGAGAAGTGTAATATAGAGCTCCATCTAGTGGACTACTGTGGTAATGCAACTGCTGATGTAAATACAGGTGCAATAAAAAACACATGATGTGTTGGAGCCATCTTGTAGTGTGTGTTGTTAGTGATGTCGTAAAGAATATATCACAGTGGGACTGCACTCGCTTGGTTCCATTCTTGTCTATCTAATCGTAGCCAGAGAATCACCTACAATGTCTTCTCTTCCCGCGCCCGCATCATTACCTCTGATGTCCCCCAAGGATCTATCCTTGGCCATCTCCTATTTCTAATTTATATGGTGCCCCTTGGCGACATCATCCGAAAACACAGCATCAGTTTCCACTTGTATGCTGATGACACCCAGCTCTACCTCACTACCACTTCTTTTGATCCCGCCATGGTCTTTAAATTGTCAGACTGCTTGTCCAACATCCAGTTCTGGATGAGCAGAAATTTTCTCCAATTGAATATTGGGAAGACTGAAGCCATTGTTTTCGGTCCCCACCACAAACTCCATTCTCTAGCCACTGACTCCATCCCTGTCCCCAACTTCTGTCTGAGGCTGAACCACACTGTTCGCAACCTTGGTATCATATTTGACCCTGAAATGAGCTTTCGACCACATATCTGCAGCATAATTAAGATTGTCTATTTCCACCTCCTTAACATCGCCCATCTCTGCCCTTGCCTCAGATCTTTCGCTGCTGAAGCCCTCATCCATGCCTTTGTTCCCTCTAGACTTGACTATTCCAACGCAGTCCTGGCTGGCCTCCCACATTCTATCCTATGTAAACTAGAGGTGATCCAAAACTCTGCTGCCCGTGTCCTAACTCGCACCACGTCTCGCTCACCCACCACCCCTGTGCTCACTGACCTACACTGGCTCCCGGTTAAGCAACGCCTCGAGTTCAAAATTCTCATCCTTGTTTTCAAATCCCTCCATGGCCTTGTCCCTCCCTATCTTTGTAATCTCCTTCAGCCCCTCAACCCCCCCCCCCCCCCCACACCCGGCACCCCGAGATGTCTGCGATCTTTTAATTCTGCCCTCTTGAACATCCCTTATTATATTCGTTCAACCATTGGTGGCCGTGTCTTGTTGCCTAGGCCCCAAGCTCTGGAATTCCCTGCCTAAACTTGTCCACCTCTCTTTCCTCCTTCAAGACGCTCCTTAAAACCTACCTCTTTGACCAAGCTTTTGGTTAGCTGCCGGAATTCCTCCTTATGTGGGTCAATGTCAAATGTTTTGTGTCATAATACTCGTGTGAAGCACCTTGGGACGTTTTACCAAGTTAAAGGCGCTATATAAATACAAGTTGTTGTTGAAAGATGCTATACAATTCTAAACTGTTGTTCTCCCGTCTTATCGATTCGTAAAAGAGTGATTTTGATTTTCTCATTTTTCTTATACCCACCTTTGTACTGAGCTCTTTCTGAATCTGATCATATTCCCTTTTCAGACAGAGTTTTTCCTGTTCAGCAGCTTTCAGCGTGGTAGACTTGGTATAGTGTTTCTGGTGTTTGAGTGTTAAAATTGCAGATTCCAGATGTTTGATCTGTGAAAAAGAGAAAAAAAAATTGCAATCAGGTGCAGAAACATGCAATCTTACCATATGTAAATTTCAACCAAGGCCCAATTTGTTACTGATTTATTCTTACATGGTTACAGCACAGAAGGAGGCTATTCGGCTCGTCGAGTCCGTGCCGTTAACAAATTTTGGCAGCGGTGGGATATTCTTGTTACATTTGAACCATTGCTTAAAACTGGTATTGGTGAGATATTATATGAACTGCTCACAGCTTTCTAGCGGCAAAATAGGGCCTTCAGTTCACAACACTGTAGAGCCCAAGCTCATGACAAATTTTTCATAGTTCCCTTTTAATAAATGACTGCCATAATATCTTTAATTATAGGTGCTCCAGCTCTTTTTGGTCCTAGGACATCGAGGGCCACCCCGACCTGTATGAGAACATCTCCGCAGGTCGGGGCTTCAAAAAGAGCTGGAGCGTGCCACTGCAGCTGACACAAATGTGCGACGGCTTCGAGGTGGGTGACATCATCGGGACCCAGGCCGTTTGGAGCATGGGCAGGAACATCGGCAGGGCCCTGGTACAGCAGAGAAGTGGGAAGGTTGTGGCAGACTTGCGACGGTTGATCGGGGCGGAGGAGCGATGAGGGATCGTGGCTGAGATTTGGTGGGTGATCGTGGCGGAGGTTCAGCGAATGTTTGTGGCGGAGGAACAGTGAGAGATCGTGGCGGAGGTGCGGCGAGTGTTTTTGTGGCGGAGGTGCGGTGAGGGATCGTAGCAGAGGTGTGGCGAATGTTTGTGGCGGAGGAGCGGTGAGAGATCATGGCGGAGGTGCGACGAATGAGGGTATGGGGCCCAGAAGCAGCAAGGACCTGCCCACACTCCATATGTGTGCGCACTAGGTCCGTGCAGCAGAGCAGGTCTCCAGTCACCCTGGTTAACCCTTGCCACTGGATAACGGTCTAGCTCGGTCAAGCCCGTGTGGTGGCTGATGTGCAACAGTCATCACACGTTAAAAAAATCCACGCACAGGCATCTTTCACTCCCTCAACTGGAGTTCAGGACTGGAACATCGGGTCTTTCATTGAAACATCTGCGAACTCTTGTGGAAGCACGTCATCCTCGTTCAAGGGACTGCCTATGACGAATTATAGGTACTGAATAAAACACAAGAAAATGCTTCACTGCACTCCAAGGGGAAGAGGGGATTAAAATAGATAAAAGAGATAAATAAATGATGCTGACCCATGTTAGGAGAATTGAGAAAGATGACCAAAGGCTTGTGTCATATATCTTACATTATTATATATAACTGTATCCTAACATGCTATACATGACTAATAAGATATGACCTGTAACCACCAGCATACGTTGCCACCGGGGATGCACTTGCAAGAAAGAAGTATATAAGGAGAGGTCTCAGGCAAGTGCAGCATTTCAGAGCTGTGAAATAAAGGTGCAGGTCCAGAGTGACCTTGACTTCACTACATGCCTCGTGTGAATCTGTACTGAGGGGACAGGACTTTACAGTGGCAACGAGTTACGGGATTACAGAATCCACAGAATGGCGAACAACGGATCAGATGAAAAGTACAATGCGGGAGACAATTGGGAGGACTTTATAGAAAGACTCCAGCAAAGCTTTGTAACCAAAGACTGGTTAGGCGACGATAAGGCAGACAAGAGAAGAGCCCATCTCTTGACCAGCTGTGGCTCGAAAACATACGCTTTAATGAAGGATCTGTTGGCACCCGAGAAACCAGCAAGCAAGTCGTTTGAAGAATTGAGCACACTGGTAAGAGACCCCCTGAAGCCAGCGAGCAGTTGACACATGGCCAGACACAGGTTCTACAACTACAGACGCTGTGTGGGCCAGAGCATACCCGACTTCATGGCGGAACTTCGGAGGTTGGCTAGTTTATGTGAGTTCTCCGATGAACTGACTTTTTCATTGAAGGAATAGGCCACGCAGGCATATTCCGAAAGCTCATAGAGACCAAGAACCTGACCTTAGAGGCAGCAGCACTGGTTGCACAGACATTCTTGGTAGGGGAAGAAGAAATGAGGTTGATTTACAATGCAGATACAACAACTAACAAAATATCAGAATAGAAAGTTCACAGCACTAAACAAGCTGCCACCCCCACACACAGGCAAAACTGGGAGAACAGGCTCTCGACAGCAGGCCGAAGCCATCAAGGGCCACAGGAACGGCCGTTCACATCTCATCAACCCACAATGCGAGCAATCAACGACAAACTGAGAGAAGCTCAAGAGAGATCAGCCAGATGCAGCTCATTATTTGGGAACACTTTGAACAATGGAACAGGTCTGTGCTGGAGGTGTGGGGGTGGGCACTCGTCAAGGGGATGTCGATTTCAGCAGGCTGTTTGCAGAAATTGTGAATATACAGGGCATTTGGCCCGCATGTGCAAAAAAACGGCAGCTCGGTTGGTATACGAATCGGATGGGTCGGAAAGCGGACCAGAAGATGGTGGGGACAGTACCCAGGACACCGATATACAGCGGGTCAACACGATCAATGGCCGCTGCTCCTACAACAGGACGCCTCCTATAATGATGAGGGTCCTACTCAACGGGATATCTGTCAACATGGAGTTGGATACGGGAGCGAGTCAATCTCTCATGGGCGCTCAACAATTTGAACAACTGTGGCCGCATAAAAGAGACAGACCAAAACTCACAAGGGTCGACACCAAACTAAGGACCTATATCAAAGAAATCATACCAGTCCTCGGCAGCGCCATGCTCTCTGTCACACACAAAGGGACAGTGAACCAACTTCCCCTGTGGATTGTCTCCGGAGACCCCCCAGCACTGCTGGGGAGAAGCTGGCTGGCAAAACTAAACTGGAAATGGGATGATGTCCATGCCATGTCATTAGAGGAACGGACCTCCTGCTCAACAGTTATAAAGCGATTTGAACATCTCTTTCAGCCAGGTGTGGGCACTTTCAAAGGGGCCAAAGTCAAAATCTACATCACACAGGATGCTAGACCGGTCCATCACAAGGCCAGAGCTGTACCCTATGTGATGAGGGAAAAGATTGAACACGAACTAGACAGGCTTCTGCGGGAAGGCATTATATCACCTGTGGAATTTAGCGACTGGGCAAGTCCCATCGTCCCAGTCATGAAGCCTGATGGATCCGTACGAATCTGTGGGGACTACAAATCTACCATAAACAGAGTCTCCCTACAGGACCAATACCCGCTGGCCAGGACGGAGGACTTATTTGCCACACTGGCTGGAGGTAAACTTTTCTCAAAATTAGACCTCACATCTGCATATATGACGCAAGAATTGACTGAGGAATCCAAGCTACTCACCACCATCAACACACATCGAGGCCTTTTCATGTACAATCGATGCCCATTCGGCATCAGGTCGGCAGCTGCCATATTCCAGCGCAACATGGAGAGTCTACTCAAGTCCATCCCGGGGATGCTTGTATTTCAAGACGACATACTTATCACGGGCAGGGACACCGTCTCCCATCTCCGTAATTTGGAGGAAGTACTAAAGCGGTTGGATCGGGTAGGCCTACGAGTCAAGAAATCCAAGTGCCTGTTTCTCGCACCAGAGGTTGAATTTTTGGGCAGCAGGATTGCCGCTGATGGAATCCGCCCAACAGAGTCCAAAACAGAAGCAATTCGCCTGGCACCCAGGCCCCGGAATGTCTCAGAACTGCGAGCCTTTCTCGGGCTACTCAATTACTTTGGGAACTTTATGCAGAACTTAAGCACGCTGCTGGAGCCTCTCCACATGCTACTCAGGAAGGGGCGCGATTGGTTTTGGGGGGACGCCCAGGAACGCGCCTTCAATAAGGCACGCAACCTTCTGTGTTCCAACAGTGTTTTGACTTTCTTTGATCCAGGTAAAAAGCTAGTTCTCACATGCGATGCGTCAGCGTATGGGGTCGGGTGCGTTTTGCAACATGTCAATAGTGCTGGCAAATTACAACCCATAGCTTATGCCTCCAGGTCACTTTCACGGGCAGAGCGCGGGTACGGAATGGTAGAGAAGGAGGTGCTCGCGTGCGTGTATGGTGTCAAAAAGATGCACCAATACCTTTTCGGGGCCAAGTTCGCATTAGAAACCGACCACAAACCCCTCACGTCCCTCCTATCCGAGAGCAAGGCAATAAACGGCAACGCCTCGGCGCGAATTCAACGGTGGGCACTCATGCTGGTGTCCTACGACTATACCATAAGGCACAGACCAGGCACAGACAACTGTGCCGACGCGCTCAGCAGGCTACCCCTGGCGACCACGGAAGGGTCTGATGAACAGGACTGTGAGATAGTCATGGCAATCAATGCCTTTGAGTCCACAGGTTCGCCCATGATGGCTCGCCAAATCAGAGCCTGGACGGCCAGCGACCCCATGTTATCCTTAGTAAAAAGATGTGTCCTAACCGGTGACTGGGCAGAGGCTCGCGATGCCTGCCTCGAGGAATTAAAACCCTTTCACAGGCGCATGCATGCATGAGCTATCACTACAAGCAGGCTGCCTGATGTGGGGCAGCCGACTAGTCATGCCTCTGCGAGGCAGAGAGGCATTTGTCCGGGAGCTCCACCACGAGCACCCGGGGATCGTTCTCATGAAGGCCATAGCCAGATCCCACGTCTGGTGGCCTGGAATTGACGCGGACTTGGAGTCTGCGTCCGAAGATGCACCATTTGTGCCCAACTCAGCAATGCCCCCAGGGAGGCTCCACTGAGCCCCTGGCCCTGGCCTACCAAACCGTGGTCGCGGGTGCACATAGACTATGCAGACCCATTCATGGGCAAAATGTTCCTCGTAGTTGTAGATGCATTTTCAAAGTGGATCGAATGCACCATTTTAAAGTCGAGCACAACCTCCACCACTGTAGAGAGCCTCGCAACCATGTTTGCAACGCACGGAATCCCTGACATATTGGTCAGTGACAATGGTCCGTGCTTCACCAGCGCAGAATTCCAAGACTTTATAATTGACCACGGCATAAATCACGTCAAGACCACACCGTTCAAGCCGGCCTCCAACGGCCAGGCGGAGAGAGCAGTGCAAATCATTAAACAAGGCATGCTTAAAATCCAAGGTTCCACGCTGCAAGGTCGCCTGTCGCGACTGCTGCTGGCATACAGATCTCGTCCGCACTCATTGACTGGGATCCCCCCCGCGCAACTGTTGATGAAAAGGACTTTAAAAACAAGGCTCTCATTAATCCTCCCAGACATGGACGAAATCGTTGAGGCAAAGCGCCGTAAGCTGACTGAGTACCATGACAGAAATTCAAGGGGGAGATGGAATGAGATAGGGGACAAAGTGTTTGTACTAAACTATGGCAGGGGTCCCAAATAGCTTGCAGGGACAGTAACGGGCAAGGAAGGAAACAGGCTACTGGTAGTACAAATGGACAATGGCAAAACCTGCCGGAGGCATGTAGACCAAATCAAAAGCAGATTTACCAACAGCACTGTGGAACCAGAGGCAGACTACAATGTGGAACTTGCACCACACCTGGTGGACAGACAGAGGGAACAACCTGAGGAAAGGGCAATCCCAACAGATAGCCCAGGCGAGTCAACAACAATCACACCAATCGAAACAGACAGCCCAGGCGAGATACCAGCAACCACACCCAAAGAAAAACAGACACCAAGGCAAACAACTGAACCACAACTCAGACGCTCCATGCGAGAGCGTAGACCACCTGAGAGACTGAACCTATAAAGACAATAAGACCTTGGGGGAGGGTGATGTCATGTATCTTACATTATTATATATAACTGTATCCTAACATGCTATACATGACTGTAATAAGATATGACCTGTGACCACCAGCATACCTTACCACCAGGGGTGCACTTGAAAAAGACAGGTATATAAGGACAGGTCTCAGGTAAGTGCAGCATTCCAGAGCTGTGAAATAAAGGTGCAGGTCCAGAGTGACCTTGACTTCACTACATGCCTCGTGTGAATCTGTACTGAGGGGACAGGACTTTACAGCTTGGATGAAAAAAAGAGGTAAGGTTTTTCAAAGGTGGAAAGTAAATTGGAGAGGAGGAAGGCTTTATAGAGGGAATCCCAGAAAGTAGGGCCAGGATTACTTAAGGCCTTCCCACCAATGGTGAGCCAAAGAGAGTGGGGTTGCACAAAAGGCCAGATACAGGAGATGACAGAAGGCTGAACGAGATCGTGAAGATAGGGTAGGAGGTGAGGGGATGGAGAAATGTAAAGATGAGGATGGAGAGGGGGATTTTAAATTCAACGTGTTAGGGGATAGTACGTTAGCCCTCTGCAATCAGGCAGCCTGCCAACACTTACATAAGATTCAAACTGTATGATAGCTAGTTATGCAAGGCATCAAAGAGTGACCAGTGTCTGTGGAACCAGTTGTGTTTTCAGGAAAGAAAGAAAAATGAAAGACTCCTTTTCCAAAGTGCTTTACAGCAATGAAGTACTTTTTGATGTGTAGTCATTGTTATAATGTAGGAAATGTAGCAGCCAATTTGTGCACAGCAAGCTCCCACAAACAGCAATGTGATAATGACCTGATAATTGGTTTTAGTAATGTTGGTTGAGGAATAAATATTGGCCAGGACACCGGTGGGAACTTACCTGCTCTTCCTCTTCGAAATAGTGCCATGGGATCTTTTATGTCCAGCTGAGAGAGCAGACAGGGCCTCGGTTTACTGTCTCATCCGAAAGACGGAAAAGAGGAGAGTGGTGCAAATTGAAAGGAATACATCTACCAAATCAACCAGCTTGCTCTACCTTGATAGTAGTAGTACAGGGTGAGGTGGATTGTACAGTAATGTATGCATGTATATAACATTTTTAAACAGCTTTATTAGTTCTCCTTGTCTGCTGTTCTTCTGTGCCTTTCAACCAACGCAGCAGGATGAAGTGGGCTGCAGATACTTCCAAAACCCTCTTCAATGTAATTGTGCATTGCCAAAAGGAAGTACATGTTGAAAGCCAGCCCAATTTTCTCTGTGAAGCCAATCAAGGTTCAGAAGGTTGTGTTATTTTCTCAGTTACCTTCTCCCTGGCCTGCTGTAGCTCTCCTTTTGTGTGCTGTCTCTCTTTCTGCACCCTCTCATTTTCCTGCCGTAGTAATTTCTGTTCATCCTCCACCAGCCGAACCAGGTCATCCTGGTAGAACTTTTTCTGCTGGTGCTGAAAATTTGCAGAATGCAAAGTCAGCTCTAGCACCTGGTTCTGAAAGTCACAGAAAGGAGACATAGACTTATGTAACTAATCAGAAATGTTTTGCTTTTTGACTGTTTTGAAAGAGGCAGGGGCAAGTAATTTTGTATTCCTTTCCCCTCCTTTTTCACCATGATAACCCATTGCTGAAATGCACATGATAGCAGCCTGAGGTGTCTCAACCTTGGAAAGAGAAGTGAGAGGAGAATGGATTTATGGAGTGTCTTTGGTGGAATATGAGCTTGTGTCGACATTGGGGGAGGATAGGATTGGACCTGGTTGTGATGCTCCCACTGATGCATTTATTGTATAGGTTCAGTAATGAAGAAGATACATTTAGCTGAATATCTGTTAGTACCTGGTACCATGAAACCGGCAGGTGTCAGCACTTGGGTTGAGAAGTGGGGGTGGGGGGTGAGGGGTGTGGTGGGGGAGGAATAACTGAATGCCATTAATGTACATTTACGATGGGCCAAATGCACTGACATATGCACTACATGCACATGCACACAATTATTCATTACGTATATATATCAATTTTGGTTTAAAACTGTTACAGGCTGAAAGGATTCAGGCAGCATTTAAATGGAGTTATACCTTGTCTTTGGTGGTTTGTAGCTGTTTGTGCAACAACATCACTTCCTGTTTCAATGCCTCCTTTTCCTGTTGAGCTACACGGAAGTCTGATTTCAATTTTGCTGTCTGGAGGTTGATACTTTGTAAACTGTCCTCCAGACTCTGTATCTAAAAATATAAAACATCTACTGTGACAAAATTGAAACTGTAAAATTCAGCAAATAAAATCACATTTTTTAGAATATGATTATAACCTGCAACAATCTGTACATCAATGATATAAGGCATGCTTCTTAACAGTTGATGTTACATTTGTTCCTGACTTGAAGTTTTCATCTTGCTCTTATGAATACACAACAAAACTAATTCCTTTAAGTGCAATTTCCCATGGGTGGTCCAGTAGCACGTTACGAACTGGCACAAAGCTGTTCTCCCAAACCTTTGCCACACTGTAATGGGCAGGTACTGAGTGAAAGCAAGATATTTCCCCATGGGTTTGTGGAGAAAGATGAGTCAGCTCTTATGCAGCATGTAGTAGCTGTCCCTCGAGCCGCTGAGGGAGATAAATGAAAAGCAAGTCCCCTGCCTGTTATTTTGGTTGTGGAACAGCACACAAAGGGCCCAAGTTTCCACAGGATAAAAAACGGGCGCCCGTTTTTCGCGCCTAAAACGGCGCCAGAAAAAAAACGCACTATTCTCGAGCGCTTTGCAGCTCCTTGTCTGTTTGGCGCGGCGCCCAGGGGGGCGGAGCCTACACTCGCGCCGATTTTGTAAGTGGGAGGGGGCGGGTACTATTTAAATTAGTTTTTTTCCTGCCAGCAACGCTGCGCGTGCGCGTTGGAGCGTTCGCGCATGCTCAGTGTGAAAAAAAACATTGGCACTCGGCCATTTTTGTAGTTCTTTGTAGCTGTTTAATTTTTGAACATTTTTCAATAAAATCACATTGCCATCAGCACTGAGGCTACCCTTCTCACTGTCTCCTTCCCCTCCCTCCCCTCCGCGGCAACAAACGGCTGTCTCCTTCCCCTCCCTCCCCTCCACAACAACAAACCGCTTTCTGCTCCCTCCCGCTCAGCGGCACGAACGGCTGCAGAATTCTCCCTGGCTGAAGCACTTTCACACAGGTAGGAAGATGGTTTATTTAATCTTTTCTTTGCTTATAAATGTTTATTCAGGTTGGATTTATTTGTATAATATTTGTAGAAGTATAAATAAGGATTGATTGTAGAATTTAATGAGTTCCCTTCCCCCCCCCCACCTCGTTCCGGACGCCTAATTTGTAACCTGCGCCTGATTTTTTAATGTGTAGAACAGGTTTTTTCAGTTCTACAAAAATCTTCACTTGCTCCATTCTACTTTAGTTTGGAGTACGTTTTCACTGTGGAAACTTTCAAATCAGGAGTCAGTGGCCGGACACGCCCCCTTTTGAAGAAAAAATTCTGTTCCAAAGTAGAACTGTTCTACCTGACTAGAACTGCAGAAAAAAAAATGTGGAGAATTGCGATTTCTAAGATAGTCCATTCTCCACCAGTTGCTCCTAAAAAATCAGGCGCAAATCATGTGGAAACTTGGGCCCATTGTGAAGGATTTAAAGCGGTGGTGCAGTACAACTTAAATTACATTTTCCTTGTATCCTCTCCCAATTCATCTGCAATACCTTTTCTTGTGATGTGGTCAGCTGGGTAGTTAACTTTTGGACTTCTTGTAGCGAAGTCTGCCATTCTTGTCTCAAATTTTCTGCCTGCATCTCCATAATGTTCATTTTGGAAATCTGAATGCAAGCAGTTATAGATGTATTAAGTTCTAAAACAACTGTTCCTGTGGTAAAAGACAGTAAGTGGACACTAACTGGCATTCTGAATCTAACTTAAATACTTCCGACTGTAAATATTTCATATAATAAAAACAGAAAATGCTGGAAATTCAGGTCATCGACCTGAAACGTTAATTCTGTTTCTGTCTCCACAGATGCTGCCTGTACTTCTGATGAGTATTTCCAGCATTTTCTGTTTTATTTCAGATTTCCAGTATCCGCAGTATTTTGCTTTTAAATATTTCATACCTTGTCAATGCACTGGCTCACTTCATCACTCAATGTTTCTTTCTCCCTTATCAAGTTTTCATTTGTGCACCTTAGTGCAGTGACTTCATCCTCCAGTTTGTTATATTTGGACAACTGAAGATGCAAGAAATGGATATTGAGGTTTTTCTACAAAATGGACCAATTCCAAAATGCAAATCTATTCATGTTTTTTGCCCCATGAACATCAATATCTATGAATATGTACTTTATGATGAAACCTATACATCAGTATTTAAAAAAAATATATTATCTGTACAAATAATCAAAAGCATCTCATTTACTTCTGCTGATAACTAAATACTTGCTTTAACTACAGAATGCAGACAAGGCTCTTTCCCGAGTCAGTAAGTTACAACTCCAATGGAAACATGTAACTTTGCGTAATGAATTAAGGCAAGTAAGCAACTTCAAGGTATTAGAACATTTAGCAGCCAGTAATTATAATGAAGCTTACAGTTGGAACTGGTGAAGAAAAAAAACCAAAAAATGTGTTGGACTGGAAAAGAGCAAGATTTAGAATTAAAAAGGGAACCAAAGACAAATTCATTGATGGAAAAGATAGCAGCAGTGGTAATTTAAAGTACAAGATGGAAAGGGTACAAACTAAAAACATCCTGATCAGAAATAAAGGGATTGTTCCACGCATGAAAAAGGAGATTTGGCCCAAAGTAAAATTTAAAAAGGAGTAACATTAAATTAAAACCAGTAATACAGAAGAACGCATGAAGAGAAGCAAAAGGAATATAATATTGGACAATTCATAAGCTTTTATAAGCACAGTAAAACCAAGTGGCTAGTAAAAGGGGTGGGGCCACTAAGGGATGAAGAATAAAAACAGAAACAGCAGGTCAGGCAACATCTGTGGAGAGGAAGCAGAGTTAACGTTTCGGGTCAATGACCCTTCAAATGAAGAAGATCATCTCATAACAGAGAATGAAAGAATGGGAGAGATACTTAAGTAGCTTGCCTCTATTTACAAAGGAGGGCGAGGACTGCAGGAGTACCAGACAAAAATCTGGAAGAACAGCTAATATATTAACAAAGCTGTATTAAAATGGTTAATGGGAATAAAAATTGATAAGTTATCAAGCTAACAAATACCAAATGAGGCTAGAGAGGAAATAGCAGACATGCTAACCAGAATTTTCCAGAAGTTTTTAAAAACAGGAATTGCATCAAAGGATTGAAGTATGGCAAATGCTACACCCCTGTTAAACCAAGTAAATATAGACCTGTTAGTCTCATGGTGATAATAGAAACATTGCTAGAGTCCACAACCTTAGTAATCACTTAGCAAGGTATGGTAATTGGGGATAGTCAATACAGGTTTGTAAAGGGTACATGGAACAAGTGATGTGGTATATTTCAACTTCAAATATTTTTGACAAATTGGCACACAAGAGACTTTGTGCAAAGATTAAGATCCACAGTATTATTAAGCGGTAATGTAGCAGCCTAGAAAATAGGGCATGGCTGAAGGAAAGAAAGCAGAGAGAGAATAGGTGTAAGTAGACATTTCTTGCATTGACCAGATGTAGCTAGTGTTGTATCCCAGAGATCTATGGTCAGATTTCTCTTGTTCTCCACATATATAAATGGTTTCCACATATATAAAAGTGAGCATCAGCAAATTTGCTGGCCATACCAAATTTGTGAGCTTGGCAAACTATGAGGTAAAATGCAGGTGGCTGAAAGGGGACATAACAGGTTAAGGGAGGCAGACGATATGCAACAAATGTAGTTGAATATATTCAAACATGTAATAGCACATTTTGGGAAAACCAGAATGGAAATAAAAGTGTTAAATTTCTCAAGGGTGGAGGAGAGAGATCCAGTGGATGCAGATACAGAGATTTTAATTCAATAGTATAATACCAGGGATGAGGGGATACAATTATGATGAAATATGGCTATATTCACTGGGGCAGAGAAGGTTAAAGGGGGAAGGTGACAGGAATATTCAAAATACTGAAAGCTTTAAGAGAATAAAATAGTAAAAGTTTATTTCCACTGGTCAATAAATTGGTAACAAGGGGGCACAAACTCAGGATTAGTACCATCAGTACAAAAAGAAGGTTGGAAGATTTTTTCCCATACAAAATGGTTATCAGAATATGGGCCACAAGTATCTACTGAATCCAATTCTAATAATACCATTGAAATAGAAATCAGTAGAAAAATAATAAAGACTACATGGAAAAAGCAGGGAACTGGGACTACCGTAGATAGCTCTGACTGGGGAGCTAACACCTGTGCAATATGATGTGTTGAAGGACCTATTTCCTTGTTGGAATTTACATGGTTCTATGAAACAGAACCAATTTAATGATCACAAGAAATAGCAGACAATACTAAAGTTATCAGTGACCAATTTACCCTTACTTGACCATTTTCAATTTCTTGCATTATATGAATTTTTTCTTGTTCCCATTCTTTCTGCAAATTCTCCGCCTTTTTCTCCTTCTGGCGAATTAGCTCTGCTAACCGCTGCTTCAGTTCCAGTACATCAGCTTGATTCTTTGAGTTTTTGTGGCAAAGGTCTTCATTCTCTGCATCTAGTTGCTGGTTCTGGGATCTCAGCTCTGCCATCTGATTTGTAGCACCATTCGGAACAAAAAGGTTTTCAGAATGCCAGTAACAATCACTTTCACAAATTATTAGAAAAAACAGATCTCAGATAGAGAAAGCAGCAACTCTGTACCTGCTGCACATCAAACAAAAGCAATGCTTCAACATTTGGAACTAAAATTAACCATTTATAATGACTGAAAAAGGCTTTAAAATGGTTTTCAAATGGGGTGTCATAGTCAGAACAAATCTCAAATTGCAAACAAACACATTGCTATATGGATTAGTGACAAGAGATGAATAGATTAGTGTCTTCTTATATATTCAGTTTAATTCTAAGTTTATAGGCACCATGGCCTAGTTTTGTTCTCTGCTGAGTGCTGGTTAAATATATGTTGACACTGAATTTTAATTTTCCCCTCTCGGCTGCAGTAGTGCCTTATTTAAATAAAATCTATATCTGCTGACTGCCTCGTGGACTTCAAAATGTCTGAATGTTTCATTAAAATGTATTATTTATTGTAGTGACTAATTTTATCCTTAGTTGGCTAATTTCCTACATTAAAACAGTGACTACTCTTCAAAGTGCTTCAATGGCTGTAAGGTGCTTTGGGAACATCCTGAGGCTGTGAAGGGCGCTATATAAACCCAAGTTCTTTCTTGCTTTAGTGGAAGTAGGGCCAACCAGTTTGATTTATCAATGCTTTCTGGGTGACAATTTATTTGAAACTATTTACAAACAGTGTCACATGGACAGAACCAGTAGGAACATAGGAATAGGAACAGGAGTAGGCAATTGAATCCCCTCGAGCCTATTCTGCCATTCGGTTAGATAATGAATTTGTATCTTAACTCCATCTACCTACCTTGGTTCCGCAACCCAATATTGAAACATAGAAAATAGGTGCAGGAGTAGGCCATTCGGCCCTTCGAGCCTGCACCACCATTCAATATGATCATGGCTGATCATGCAACTTCAGTACCCCATTCCTGCATTCTCTCCATACCCCTTGATCCCTTTAGCCGTAAGGTCCACATCTAACTCCCTTTTGAATATATCTAACGAACTGACCTCAACAACTTTCTGTGGTAGAGAATTCAACATGCTCACAACTCTCTGAGTGAAAAAGTTTCTCCTCATCTCGGTCCTAAATGGCTTACCCCTTATCCTTAGACTGTGACCCCTGGTTCTGGACTTCCCAAACATCGGGAACATTCTAACTACATCTAACCTGTCCAATCCCGTCTGAATTTTCTATGTTTCTAGGAGATCCCCTCTCATTCTTCTAAGTTCCATTGAATATAAGCCTAGTCAATCTAGTCTTTCTTCATATGTCAGTTCTATCATCCCGGGAATCAGTCTGGTGAACCTTTGCTGCACTCCCTCAATAGCAAGAATATCCTTCCTCAGATTAGGAGATCAAAACAATACACAATATTCAAGGTGTGGCCTCACCAAGGCCCTGTACAACTGTAGTAAGACCTCCCTGCTCTATACTCAAATCCTCTCGCTATGAAGGCCAACATGCCATTTGCCTTCTTCACCACATGCTGTACCTGTATGCCAACTTTCAATGACTGATGTACCATGACACCCAGGTCTCATTGCACCTCCCCTTTTACTAATCTGTCACCATTCAGATAATAATCTGCCTTCCTGTTTTTACCACCAAAGTGGATAACCTCACATTTATCTATATTATATCGCATCTGCCATGTATTTGCCAACTCACCTAACCTGTCCAAGTCACCCTGCAGCCTCTTAACATCCTCTTCACAGCTCACACTGCCATCCAGCTAAGTGTCATCTGCAAACTTGGAGATATTACATTAAAATCCTTTGTCTAAATCATTAATGTATATTGTAAATATCTGGGGTCCCAGCACTGAACCTTGCAGTACCCCACTAGTCACTGCCTGCCATTCTGAAAAGGACCCATTTATTCCTACTCTTTGCTTCCTGCCTGCCAACCAGTTCTCTATCCACGTCAGTACATTACCCCCAATATCATGTGCTTTAATTTTGCACACTAATCTCTTGTGTGGGACCTTGACAAAAGTCTTTTGAAAGTCTAAATACACCATATCCATTGGCCCCCTCTTGTCCACTCTACTAGTTACATCCTCAAAAAATTCTAGAAGATTTGTCAAGCATGATTTCCTTTTCATAAATCCATGCTGACTTGGGCCGATCTTGTCACTGCTTTCCAAATGCGCTGCTAGTACATCTTTAATAATTGATTCCAACATTTTCCCCACACCGATGTCAGGCTAACCAGTCTATAATTCCCCGTTTTCTCTCTCCCTCCTTTTTTAAAAAGTGGGGTTACATTAGCTACCCTCCAGTCCATAGGAACTGATCCAGAGTCTATAGAATGTTGGAAAATGACCACCAATGCATCCACTATTTCTAGGGCCACTTCCTTAAGTACTCTGGGATGCAGACAATCAGGCCCTGGGGATTTATCGACCTTCAATCCCATCAATTTTCCTAACACAATTTTTCTGACTAATAAGGATTTCCTTCAGTTCCTCCTTCTCACTAGACCCTCGGTCCCCTAGTATTTCCGGAAGGATATTTGTGTCTTTCTTAGTGAAGACAGAACCAAAGTATTTGTTCAATTGGTCTGCCATTTCTTTGTTCCCCATTATAAATTCACCTGATTCTGACTGTAAGGGACCTATATTTGTCTTCACTAATCTTTTTCTCTTCACCTATCTGTAGAAGCTTTTGCAGTCAGTTTTTATGTTCCCTGCAAGCTTACTCTCATATTCTATTTTCCCCCTCCTAATTAAACCCTTTGTCCTCCTCTGCTGAATTCTGAATTTCTCCCAGTCCTCGGGTTTGCTGCTTTTTTTGGCCAATTTATATGCCTCTTCCTTGGATTTAACACTATCCCTAATTTCCCTTGTAAGCCACGGTTGAGCCACCTTCCCCGCATTATTTTTATGCCAGGCAGGGATGTACAATTGTTGAAGTTCATCCATGTGATCTTTAAATGTCTGCCTTTGCTTATCCACCATCAACCCTCTAAGTATCATTTGCCAGTCTATCCTAGCCAAATCACGTCTCATACCGTCGATGTTACCTTTCCTTAAGTTCAGGACCCTAGTCTCTGAATTAACTATGTCTAACAAGAATCCATCAATCTCAGATTTAAAATTTTCAATGGACCTAGCCTAAACAGCATTTTGGAGGAAGAGTTCCAGACTTCCACTACCCTTTGTGTGAAGAAGTGCTTTCTGACATCATCCCTGAACGACCTAGCTCTAATTTTAAGGTCATGACCCTTTGTTCTGGACTTCACCACCGGAGGGAATAGTTTCTATCTACACTATCAAATCCTTTAATCATCTTAAACACTTCAATTAGTCATCTCTTAATCTTCTATATTCAAGGGATTACAAGCCTTGTCGACGTAACCTGTCCTCACAATTTAACCATTTTAGCCCTGATATCAGTCTGGTGAATCTGCTCTGCATCCCCTCCAGGACTAATATCTCTTTCTTCAGATGCAGTGCCCAGAACTTAATGCAGTACTCCAGATGGGGTATCGTCAGTGCTCTGTACAGCTGTAAGATAATTTTCACCCTTTTGTATTCCAGTCCCCTTCAGATAAAGGCCAACATTCCAATAGACGTTTATAGGGGTGTAATGATGCCTGAAAAAGTGTATAAAAGCTATCAATATTTGTTCTTATACCAGTTCCAGTCTGACAGATAAATTACTGACACAAGGAGAGAAAATTATCAACTGTATAATGTGTAAGACTGATCAACAAGGGCTCTTGTTGTTTACCACACCTAATAGTCTCGATTATGTCAAGAAATGTGAAAACAAGAGAAAACCAGCACACCGTGGCCAAGCAATTTGACTTGCACCCAAAACAGGAGCAAAGTGGGTGGATCAGCTGCTCCAATCACTGGTCTGAACCCTGAGCCAAATTTGGCTTTGGGCCTCATTCACATGTAGCCTGCGGGTGCCAAACAGATGCCTCACTGTAGCTCACCGGTCAGGGAAGCCTGGAAATTGTCCAGCTTCAATGCTGAACCAGTTGGCAGGTGGCGATAACCAAGGGGTGGGGGCCTTCAAGTGTGCTGCAATCAACAAGGCCCAGGAAGTTTTCAGCTTTAATTTTATGGGCCCAGGAGAAGCGGGAATGCTCATCCTGGGCCCAGAAAATAAATAACTGAAAATTTCCTGGGCTTTTTGTGAGTGGCCTCTAGCTTTCCCTTTATGGACACTGTTTACGCAACGGAATGCCTGATACAACTACGTGGAGCATGTGTGGCACAAACTCTGCCCATTTGTATCTGAATTGCACATTCAGGGTTCCGCAACTGGTGTAGTACTCTGATTTATATATTTTATACAAAACAATTAATGGTGAGCTTTGCACAAATTAATATTTTTGGAAGGAATAAGAACATACCTGTTTATTCTGATCCCCTATAATTCTCTGAGCAGTCATATTGTCCCCATTCAAAATCTCCACTCGCTGCCTGTAAAATATTAGAAATCTGAAGTTTGATACGTTACCATAAATCATAATACTTATCAAAATTTAGCCCTATTAACTCAGTCAACAGGCAGTTAGAATAAATACAGAGAAAAAGGCTGCAATCACATTACCAACAAAGCCTGCTGCTTTTGCAATATGTTGCTCTTTGTGCTTTCTGACCAAAATATGGGCTATCGCTCCCAAACAGTGGGCCAGCAGTGGGCAAGCATCTTCAACCAAAAGTGCCAAAGAGACGATGCTGCTCAGTCGCCACTTGAGGTGGGACAGGATAAACCCAGGGGTGTTAATGGATGAGTCCGAGATGTTAACTGATAGATGTGATTTTGTGAGTATGACTATGTCAAGCTGTAGTTTGACTAATCTTGGTATCCAGTGCCAGATGTTAGTGAAGAGGACTTTGCATGGTCGACCAAGTTGAGATGAGCTTATCCTGATACAGCTTGTGTGTTGAACTATCTTGCTGATGTAGCTTACATTTAATTCAAGACACCAGGGCTGGTGTTCAGAACAGTGTTGCGGTGGGGTAGGACTTTTACCTTCCCCCCCAAATCCACCCTAAACATTATCACTTCTGTCGAAGGCCATTTGCGATGCATGGTCGGCTCCCACCAAGAAGGAGCCTGCCCATGTGAAGAGCACACTCCCCAAGGTGCTTCAGTGAACCATGAAGATAATTGCAATGCTCTCAATGAAGGCTTTCAGCAGATAAGTGTTGGGCTCGAATTGAAGAAGAGGCCCCTAGAAGACCCCTCCCTCCATTGGAGGACCTCAAAGCCTCTAGTGTTGCTTCTTTGGACCTACTGGCAACTTCCACACAGCAGCCAGAGGAAACAGCAGTAAGTGGGGAGGGCACGATTTTGGGTGGGATCACGGAGGAGAATACAGTCCCTAATTCTCAGACTGCAGCAATGACTTTAGAATCTACTACCAGGGTGATTGATTGAAACAGAGACCACAGGTTTTAATACTAGGTTGGACGGGTTGAAGCTGGTTGGGAATAAAGTGATATGGAATAGGGCATGCATATCAGAACTATTTCTTATTTGTTGTTATAGGTTAGGCACATCTGTATACCAATCATCAAATGGAAGATTCATACACATCATATTGCGCATTTACGTATGAGCTAACTGTAAAAAGTCAACATTTTCTTTCTGAAACATGTAGCAGCAAGAAAACGCAACAATTAGAATTCAAGTGCAATTGCGAAACGTCAAGTTTTAAAAATCTATTCTCAGATAGTTAAGTGCTATGAATAATTACCTTTTTAAATGATTATAATTATACTAAAACAGGCAAACTGACTTGTTAAAACATCATGATCATGGTAATTTGGGATATCATTGAATATATTGGTCCCGAAATTGCCCTTCGCTCCGATTGGGGGGCGGTAAACTTCCAGGGCCGGGACTTGCTGTGTCCGGCGCGGAAGTCCATCCCCCAACACGGAATTGGGTCGTATGCCCCTCAAAGGAAGCGGAACGCTGTCTCTGGTGCTCTGCTTCCTTGGAGGGTTGCTCCTGGGGCGGCAGCGCTTACTGTATCCAGCACTGCACAGAGAAGGCCAGTGCTACGCGGATGGGGAGGTTAGGGGAGGGCCACTGCACATTCTGCAGGCATTTTGATGGCCGCCACTGGGCCACCAGAGACGCAATCGACCGGGCCAGCAGCCCAGCACCCAAAACGGAGTGCCGGACTGCATGATGGCGGCCCGGTCGATGTGAGGGGCGCCATTGTCGGGCCGATGCAAGAGTCGGCAGACAAATAAAAATGGCGGCCCCCAAACCTCCGAGGCAATTTCCCCCGAGGAGCAATTTCAGCCCCTTCAAGTTTTATGGGCATTGTTTGAACTAATTTAGATTAATGGCCACCTCCATTTTCTTTTTTAGCAACTTACTTTAATTCCTGTTGTACTTCATTCAATTCTATGATTTTCTCACGATAAACTCCTTCTTCATCCCTCAGTATGCTCTTTTGATCTTTCAAGACATCATTCTCATCATCAAGTTCTTCAGATTCACCACTGCAGATTAAATAGAAAAAGCTGCAATAGTTGGAGATCAACTCTGCTGAATTAAGAAAAAAAGAAAGGAAAGGCAAAGAAAAGAAAGGCAAAGAAAGAAAAGGAGGAAAGAAAAGTTATGCTAAACCGTTGTAAAATCACTGGTTAGTCACCAGCTGTAGTATTGTGTCCAATTCTGGATGCCATATTTTAGGAAGAATGTCAAGGCCTTGGAGAGGGTGCAGAGGAGATTTACTAGAATGATGCTAGGAATGAGGGACATCAGTTAAGTGGAGAGATTAGAGAAGTTATGTTTTTTGTCCTTAGAACAGAGAAAGTTAGGAGAGATTTAATAAAGATTTTCAAAATTATGAAGGATTTTGATAGAGTAAATAAGGAGAATCTCTTTCCACGGACAGGGGCAGGAGGATTGGGAAGGGAAGAACATAGATTTAAGATAATTGGCATAAGAACCAGAGGGGAGATGAGGAGAAACTTTTTTATGCAGTGAGTTGTTACGATCTGGAATGCACTGCCTGAAAAGATGGTGGAAACAGATTCAATAGTAACTTTCAAAAGGGAATTTGATATATACTTGAAAAAGAAAAAAATGCAGGGCTATGGGGAACGAACAGGAGAGTGGGACTAATTGGATAGCTCTTTCAAAAATCTAGCAGAGGCACAATGGGCCAAGTGGCCTCCTTCTGTGCTGTATGATTCTATGAAGAGGATCCTTTACGTCCATCTGAAAGGGCAGAGGGGCCCTTGCTTTAACAGTTCATCTAAAAAACAGCTCCTCCAACAGTGTAGCACTCCCTCATGTGTCAGTCTAGATTATGTGCTCAAGTTTCTGGATTGAGGCTTAGAACCAATAACCTTCTGACTTGGAGGTGAGAGTGCTAGCACTGAGCCAAGGCTGATAGATATGGACATACAATTGTATTTCACGTCTTTCTGACTAACAGTTAATCCTGAAAGAAGCTGTTTTAGATTGCGCTTGTAACGGTTCATATCATTTCCAGTGTGGACACATACATAATGACACAAACACAGAAGGAAATGGAAAAGTTGATGTTAAACATTGGTATATTTGAAATATTTTGTCATTCAGCTATGTAATTATATATAAAGTGCAGTCATGGGTATATCTTTATTTTGGGACAGGTAAACATGCAAATGAGTGAATGGATAAGAAGGAAATTGTGCGAGATGGTCATACATGCAATGGTGCATTTCACCCAATGGTGCAACAAGCTAACACATCAACACTCACCATTCTGTCATGCTTTATGAATAACATACAAGGTGGTGCATTTTATAAACCACAGTATACCACCAAGATGTTTTTTAAACAAAGGAACGCTATTTCCCATTCTGAAATATGCTTTGAATGAACATTTAGGTTAATCCTGGATTTAGTTTCTGTATTTGCAGTTTTTGTCAATATCTGCTCATCTTGGTTAAGACTGATAAAAGTTAGATTCACCCATTAAGAGATCCGCCCATTAAAAATGTCTTATTCTCATTATTACAGAATTTAATTTAGAATAATAATTTACATAATCCAACTCTTGATAGTACATTTGTACAGTAATATAAGCTATAGATTAAGATAGGAATGTTTGCTCTTATGACACATACAAACCCATCTACGAAAGCAACTGGGTAGCAACAATAAACATAATGCTGAATGTTTATGTAAAACTAGCAACAAAATCCCATTTTAAACAAACTTTGTAAAATAAAATAAGTACTTTTTAGAGTCAAATTCTCAATTCCAATTTTTCCTGCAATTCTGTTTATTTACAAATTGCAAACACATTTTTCCTTTTAAATATTCCTGGATTGTAATGAATAAAGGCACAGGAAGAAAATATTGAACAAGTCTCCCCTCCCCCCTCCAATTATCAACTGAAGTTCAGTTTACAAGATCCAACAAGGACTTTTCAATTTTAAAAATGACATCGAACAAAATAGTCATAGAGGCAAAGTTTAAAACAAAAAACAAACAACTTCAGGAAAAACTGCAAGAAACTTCATGAAATTCTTGTATCTTTGTTTCTTACAGTGTGCCAATTTCATTTGAAGCAATCATCTGTTGAACAATAATACAGTTGCAAATTTTGGAATTGATGTGATTCAAAGCACACGTAGCATTCACAATGGTTTCAACAGCAATCTTTAGGAACAACACTGTCAAAGAAGAACAAGACATGCCTTTAAGGAGGACAAGAATTCCATCCATTCATAATCAATGGATGAAAAATCTTGCCCTCGAAGTCTAGCAGATACTATAAACAAGATACATTTTAGTTTAATTTTAACCAAAAGTGCACCACCTTAAACCACTTATGTTTCCAGCTTACCACATTTCACAGAAGTCAGCTGTCCATGTGTTTTGGGAAAAAAGCATTGGAAATGAAAGTATGTTAATTTCACATTTTAGCCAAAAGACCTTTATCACAAAGGACTGCGAATTTACTGAAGTTGCATTAAACTGCCATAATCATTACCTGTTCATTCTGGCTTGCAGCTGATTAAATTGCTCTTGTAATCTGGTGACAACAACTTTTAACTCAGCATTCTCTCTTTCAGTTTGAGCACTTCTCTTGTGGAGTTCTGAAATGGACACAACCTTCTCTTCCAATTGTTTGGTCCTTTCTTGCAGTCTCATGTTCTGAGCCCTGACTTTTACTATTTCGTTCTCAGACTCTTCATGTGCAGTCTCTAAGTCTGAAAGAAACATTACTTTGTCGTGTAACTGTTTAGCTTTTTCTTGAAGTTCTAACCTCTCCTTCATCATTTCTATTTTTTCATTTTTAAACAGCTCAATAGTTTTTTGTAAGTTTGAGAGCTCCAGAGTTTTCTCTTGTAATTCCTTTGTGCTATCTTTCAGGCTCACATTCTGTAATCTTACCTCTGCTAATTCTTTCTGAGACTCTTCACGCACCTTTGTGAGAACTTCTACTTTCTCTTGCATCTGTTCAACTTTTTCTTGAAGTTCTAGCTTCCTCTTCTTTATTTCTGCCTTTTCATTTTTAAACAACTCAACTGTTCTCTGTAAGTTTGAGACCACCAGCGTTTTTTCTTCTAGTTCCTTCACCCTCACTTTCAGACTCGCATTTCCTGATCTTATTTCTTTCTCAGACTGTTTGCACACCTCCTCCAAGTTTGTAAGAGCCATCAATTCGCCTTGTAGTTGGTTCACCTTTTCTTGAAGTTCAAAATTCACTTTCATTATTTCTGCTGTTTCTTGTTTAAATAGTTCATTGGCTTTCTGTAGGTTTGGGTGGTCTAGTGCTTTATCTTTCAATTCCTGGGTCCTTTCCTCTAGCCCCACTAATTCGGTTCTCATCTCGACATTGTCTTTTTTCATTTCCTCATGTACTATCTTTGATTCTGCAAGAAGCAATGTTTCTTCTTCCAGCTGTGGTATCTTCTCCTGCGACTGGGCGATCTTATTTTTTATCTCTTTATTTTCCCCCTCCAATTCTTTATTGGCCTTCTGCTTTTCACCAAGGGCCACCATGTTCTCTTCCATATTTTTGATTTTCTCTCGCAGTCCGGAGATTTCAGAACAACGTTCTGCCTTTTCTTTTTCAGATTCTTCCTGTGATATCTGCAGTTGAACAGAAACCATCTTGTATTTTTCTTCCAATTTAAGCTTTTCCAACTTCAGTCTAGTTTTTTCAATTTCAGTTTCTGTCTCTATCTTTTCAATCAACACTCTGGATTGCTCCTCCTTTCCCCTGGCCTCAGACAATTGTTCTTCTTTCTTTTGTAACTGAAACTCCAATTCCTTCCTCAAGCTGATAATTTCATTTGTCAAAATACTCTCTTTCTTACAGGTAGCAGCTTTTAATTCCTCTAGTTCCTTCTGAAGCTGCTGATGTTCAGAAGCTAATTGATTTAATTCATCTTTGCAAGATTTCTCTAAACTGTCTCTCTCTTCAGCTAGTGTCTGAGAAAGTAGGACCTTCTCTTTTAACAGCATTTCCTTCAGTTTTTCTTTTTCTTCTTCATTTTCCTGCAAAAGCTCCTCCTTTTCAAATTCCCACTGTCCTTTCTCTTCGTAAAGCTGTTTTTCAAGTTCCAGAAGTTCTTGTTGATATTTTTCCTCAAGTTCACATGTTTCTTCTTTGAGTTTAAGTATGATTGTTTGATGCTCCTTCGCAAACTGGGCTTCCATCTCAGAAATCTTCTGGTTAAATTCATTTTCCATGCTTTTCCTATGTGATAAATAATTGGAGATATTACAAATCGATCTCAGCTGAGGCAGTAGTGAGGGCACTATAATTGACCTCAGTATCTCTATAATAGAGTAGAGGAGAGAAAAATCACCCAGCACCAATTTCTGATTACTATCCACTTGTACCCATTGGAACTGTGCTTATATAGACAATGAGCTAGGACAGATTCAGGCTCAGCTGTGGTGGCCCTCACTGTTAAATAGTAAACCAACACTCAGGGTCACATGAATAAGTCAACAAGGGAACACAACAACAACAACTTGTATTTATATAGCACCTTTAACGTAGTGAAACGTCCCAAGGCGCTTCACAGAAGTATTATGAGATTTTAAAAACTGACACTGAGCCGCATAAGTAGAAATTAACGCAGATGACCAAAATCTTGATCAAAGAGGTAGGTTTTAAGGAGCGTCTTGAAGGAGGAAAAGAGAGCTAGAGAGACAGAGAGGTTTAGGCAGGGAGTTTCAGAGCTTGGGGCCGAGGCAACAGAAGGTGCGTCCACACTAGTTGAGCAATTATAATTATGGATATTCAAGAGGGCAGAATTAGAGGAGCGTAGACATCTCGGGGGCGGAGGGGGGGGGTTATGGGGCTGGAGGAGATTACAGAGCTAAGGAGGGGCAAGGCCATGGAGGAATTTGAAAATAAGGATGAGTATTTTGAAATTGAGCCGTTGCTTAACCAAAAGGCAATGTAGGTCAGCGAGCACAGGGGTGATGGGTGAACGGGACATGGTGTGAGTTAGGACATGTGCAGCCGAGTTTTGGATCACCTCTAGTTTATGTAGGGTAGAATGTGGGAAACCAGTCAGGAGTGCGTTGGAATAGTCGTCTAGATGTAACAAAGGCATTGATGAGGCCTTCAGCAGCGGATGAGCTGAGGCAAAGGCGGAGACGGGAGATGAGAGAAGAAAATTGTTAGTGGAAAAGCAAAATGTTCTGCATAAAAATTACAAATGGAAGTTCCTGTCAATCTGACAAATGATATTGGTAACATCTTGTGAAAAATATTTAACAGAAAATGTGATTCATCTGTGTACAAATGCAAATATTTTGATGTTTAAACTCAAAACAAAATCACTTTGAATGAGAAAACTCAATTTGCTTATACAAAACATTAGTGATCGTTCCTGAAAGTAAAAGGTTGTCAAAACATACGAAGGGAATATTCCTGAAGCAGCATCTAAACTCCCTTAACAAAGGCTAGTCATGCGATCTACAATAGTGTGCTCCAAATACTTCAATGCCGATAATCAGTATGACTTTAGGAAATAAGATGGGATCAAATTAACTACCACTAATTTTCTGTTACAATTATCAAACATTATCTTCAATAAACTCAAACCTAAGCAATACCGTTACTAGCAAATTCAATAAATTCTCAGGGAAAAGTTGCCCATTAAACCTGCTCCCCCAAGAAATGTAAAACTGCAAGAATTAAGTTACATTTTAGATGAGAAAGTGCCAATAATCGAAAGCTAAGTACTCATTTCAGTCTGACTCATTAACCAGTTTGCTTATGATCCTGGAATAACCTTCAATATTTAGGTTAGTTTCCATTTATAGATAATAAATTTTCCACAACAATCTTCACCAAAATCTTCACCTTTCCTGTAGGAGCTCATTTTGCTTTTTATGCAGGAGATTCCTTTGCAACTCTTCTTTCTCCTGTTTAAGGTTATTTGTGATCTCAGAAATTTGTGTGTGGTACATCTGCTCCAGCTCCATTTTTTCCATTCGGAATGTTTCCTTCAGCTCTTTTCTTTGAACTTCCATTTGCATTTCAGTGGCATTCAGTCTTTCGAACAATTCTTCTTTCTCTTTGTGGAGACATTGGCTCACTTCTTCCATTTTACTCTGGAGTATTTCTTCATGTTCACGATTCAACTGCACCTCTAGTTGTGCTTTATCTACATTAAATCTGTCCTGCAGTTCATTTTTCTCTTCTTTATGTTTACATTCTGTTGTATGTTGTAATATTTTAAGGGTCTCGATCTCTCCTTGGAATTCTGAAATATGGCTTTTGAGCTCGTTAAGCTCTTCTTTCATTTTTACAATCTCATTGTTGTGCTGCTGGTTAACATCTTCTTTCTCCAGTTCATATTTAACTTTTGTTTCTTCTATCTGCTCCTCATAATAATTTACCTAGAAATGTATGGAGGGAAAAATATCAGGGTCATATACCAATTTTGATACAGATATGTTTGTTATAAACACCCAACTTTCCCCAACCCAAGGATGCCAAATGTCATCAAACATAAGAATCAGAGATTATAGCATAGTAGTAAAATATAGTTATTATTCAAATAAATATGGTTATTAAAATCACAGATAACTAATGTCTCCAAATAAAATATCTTGCAAGGTACGATGAGTGATTGAACAGATCGTAACAATGATATGCTACGCTTTGTCAGAAAAAGATATCCGATCTCAAACTTTTCTCATCAAAACAGAATTGCTTAAAGAAATATCAACATTTATAACACTATATGATGGGATCTGCCTAGGAATACTAAAATTAGATCTTTAGTTTTAATGAAAATGTTGTGCCAATCTTTTCCCAATAACCAATGATCTTGTTTTTAGTTTACTTGCCTTAGCTTCAAACTCAACTTTCAAACTATCAACGGCCTGATGATGTTGCTCTTTAATTTGTTCTATCGCCATTTCTGCTTCCAAACTCATGTTTAGAGGATTACATTCTTCAGAACCAAAACCTGAAAAAGAATGATATAGCGTTTTGCCAAAGAGTCAGAACTTGGCAACAGACATTAATTTGTGATGATTATTCGTTGTAATACTTTTGCCCTCAAAACAAATGAATTAATTTAATGTGAAACACAGCCACTCAACTGCAAGAAAACCATGACTGAGTGATAACAGAATATAACATTAGCACTATGCACCATGCCAGAATGACAAAGAAAAGAAGAATTGTTAAATGAACGAAAAGAATTTGTCTTTCTCCTTAAATGTTGCTTAAATGTAGTAAAATCTACACGAGGATTTAGGTCACAAGAGGGTTTCCTTAGATCAGAAACATGCCTTCAAATGTGTAGCTGAATATTACAAGAACCCAAACCAACTTCAAAAACTTGATCTTAGCTTGTTGTCGTACCTTGATCACAGTCAACGACATCACTCTTGCTCTCCATTTCCTCTGACAAAGAACTTCTCACCAATTGTTTAAAACTTTTCCCCTGTGTCTGATATGCTTGTAACTCAGACTGGAGCTCATCAATCCGGTCCTGCAGCTCCTATATTAGACAAGTAATTCAAAAAAAATGAATAATTCTGCCCAGACAGAAGTGATCAACTTTTCTTGGTTTCTAGCCCTACAACAAATCAAAGATTTTAATTTTTATTCCTTCCACTTCCCTTTTATTAGTTTAATTTATTCCCTTTAATGTTGCTGTCTAACATGCCATACAGGACACTTCCCAAAACTACGCTAGTAGCAATTTTTAACCAGTTCCTAGCAGCTAAATGAAGGATATGGACTGATTTTCCCTTCTTGAAGGGAACTGACACATATCTGCATTCTTTACCCCCGATGCTTGGCTCAATTGGTAGCACTGTTGTCTCCAAGTCAGTTGGTTGTAGGATCAAGCCTCACTCCAGGACATAATTTAGGTTGATACTTTAATGCAGTACTGAGGGAGTGCTGAATTGTTGGAGATATAGTCCTTTGGATGAGATAATAAACCAAGTCCCAATTTGTTGCTCAGGTGGTTCAGCTAGATGTAGAAAGATTCCATGACATTATTCGAAGAAAGGCAGGATGTTCTCCCAGAGTCCACAAATCTTCCAGCTTTAACCACCACCAGAAAAATACATTAACTGGTCATTCATCTCATTGTGTGATCTTGCAGTGAACAAAATAGTTGCTGTGTTTGCCTAAATTAACATTCATTGGGGCTGAATTCGCGCGTGCGTACAAGGTGCATACGTGCCTGTAGGGGCTCTTCAAATTACGGGTTTAGGTTTGACTGTACATGTGCCGAAACCTGGAACTTGCGACCTGTCAAGAATCCTCTCGACAGATCGTACGAATCTGAAGTAAATGCGCTGGCGGAGAGTTGGGTTATTTGCCCAACTTCTGCCCAGCGAATGCCCGTGAAATTCTTACACCTGATAAAAGCAGGCCTGCTTTTAGTGGCATAAGGCCGGCTTTTATCAGTGTACAGCCTGCTTTTATCGGCGTAAGACTTTTAAAGGACAGAAAAATACATTATTTTCAAAAATTTAAACATTTAAAAACCTGTGAAATAAGGTAAGTTTATTTTTATACCCTTTAAAACATGTACATTTATTTTTCAAAAAATTAAATTTTTGTTTTAAATAATTAATTAAATTCCATTTTGATTAATTTTAAATAAGTGGTGTTTACATTTTTTTATTTTAAGGGTACATATATTTTTGGGGGTATTCCCATTCATACTTATGGTGATTCTGTACATACAGAACTTACCACAAGTATGATGGGAATACCCCTACTTTGATTGATTGGGCCGGCCCATGTGATCCCAGAGCCGCTTGCGAAACGCCTGCACCCCTGGGATACATGGGCCTCTATGCAGGTCTACATGTATAGGCCAGGACAGCAAGTCGCCGAACATCCCGGACCACTAGGTAATTTCATAGATTTTTTCAGGTCGGAGGCATCCGGAAGCCTCCTACTGCAAATTCTGCACCATTGCAATTCATTGTATGCAAAGCGCTTTGAGACATTTCTGAGAAATGATAAGGAGTTTTATATATATGCAAGTATTTATTTTTCTTCACCCACCCATGACCCATCTAAGATTGAGATGAATCAAGTGGGTTTATCTGGCTGGGAAACTTCACCCTGACACTCCACAATGTGACTGTTTAGTACCCCACCATTTTGTTGACCAAAAGACGATCTCAGGGAAACTGCTAATCAAATCAAGTTGTTCTCCCAATAACAGCACAGTCAATAACCATCTTTAGAAAGCCCACCCCCAATCCCAGCCCGAGTTCCCTCCAGAAATATTCTTTAATTCTTCCTCAGCACTATGCAAATTTTCATCTTTGGTAACTTTAATCTTCATCTCAGTTCCCCTCATCCTCTGCCCTCTGAACTCATCAGTCTCCGGTCCTCTCTGAAACTCTCCATTCAAATATACTCTTCAACCTATAGTCACGGCCACCCACTGACCTTGATATCTCCCTTGGTCCCCCTACTCCAGTGATTTCTATCACTGGCAAGGCTATCTCCAATTACATAAGAACATAAGAATTAGGAACAGGAGTAGGCCATCTAGCCCCTCGAGCCTGCTCCGCCACTCAACTAGATCATGGCTGATCTGGCCGTGAACTCAGCTCCACTTACCCGCCCGCTCCCCATAACCCTTAATTCCCTTATTGGTTAAAAATCTATCTATCTGTGATTTGAATACATTCAATGAGCTAGCCTCAACTGCTTCCCTGGGCAGAGAATTCCACAGATTCACAACCCTCTGGGAGAAGAAATTCCTTCTCAACTCGGTTTTAAATGGGCTCCCCCGTATTTTGAGGCTGTGTCCCTTAGTTCTAGTCTCCCTGACCAGTGGAAACAACCTCTCTGCCTCTATCTTGTCTATCCCTTTCATTATTTTAAATGTTTCTATAAGATCACCCCTCATCCTTCTGAACTCCAACGAGTAAAGACCCAGTCTACTCAATCTATCATCATAAGGTAATCCCCTCAACTCCGGAATCAGCCTAGTGAATCGTCTCTGTACCCCCTCCAAGGCTAGTATATCCTTCCTTAAGTAAGGTGACCAAAACTGCACGCAGTACTCCAGGTGTGGCCTCACCAATACCCTGTACAGTTTCAACAGGACCTCCCTGCTTTTGTACTCCATCCCTCTCGCAATGAAGGCCAACATTCCATTCGCCTTTCTGATTACCTGCTGCACCTGCAAACTAACTTTTTGGGATTCATGCACAAGGACCCCCACGTCCCTCTGCACCGCAGCATGTTGTAATTTCTCCCCATTCAAATAATATTCCCTTTTACTGTTTTTTTTGCCAAGGTGGATGACCTCACATTTTCCGACATTGTATTCCATCTGCCAAACCTTAGCTCCTTCACTTAACCTATCTAAATCTCTTTGCAGCCTCTCTACACAACCCGCTTTCCCACTAATCTTTGTGTCATCTGCAAATTTTGTTACACTACACTCTGTCCCCTCTTCCAGGTCATCTATGTACATTGTATACAGTTGTGGTCCCAGCACCGATCCCTGTGGCACACCACTAACCACCGATTTCCAACCCGAAAAGGACCCATTTATTCCGACTCTCTGCTTTCTGTTAGCCAGCCAATTCTCGATCCATGCTAATTCATTTCCTCTGATTCTGCGTACCTTTATCTTCTGCAGTAACCTTTTGTGTGGCACCTTATCAAATGCCTTTTGGAAATCTAAATACATCACATCCATCGGTACACCACTACACCACTATCCACCATGCTCGTTATATCCTCAAAGAATTCCAGTAAATTAATTAAACAAGATTTCCCCTTCATGAATCCATGTTCCGTCTGCTTGATTGCACTATTCCTAGCTAGATGTCCCGCTATTTCTTCCTCAATGATAGCTTCACGCATTTTCTCCACTACAGATGTTAAACTAACCGGCCTATAGTTACCTGCCTTTTGTCTGCCCCCTTTTTTAAACAGAGGCGTTACATTAGCTGCTTTCCAATCCGCTGGTACCTCCCCAGAGTCCAGAGAATTTTGGTAGATTATAACGAATGCATCTGCTATAACTTCCGCCATCTCTTTTAATACCCTGGGATGCATTTCATCAGGACCAGGGGACTTGTCTACCTTGAGTCCCATTAGCCTGTCCAGCACTACCCCCCTAGTGATAGTGATTGTCTCAAGGTCCTCCCTTCCCACATTCCCGTAACCAGCAATTTTTGGCATGGTTTTTGTGTCTTCCACTGTGAAGACCGAAGCAAAATAATTGTTTAAAGTCTCAGCCATTTCCACATTTCCCATGATTATATCCCCCTTCTCATCTTCTAAGGGACCAACATTTACTTTAGTCACTCTTTTCCGTTTTATATATCGGTAAAAGCTTTTACTATCTGTTTTTATGTTTTGCCTAAGTTTATTTTCGTAATCAATCTTTCCTTTCTTTATTGCTTTCTTAGTCATTCTTTGCTGTCACTTAAAATTTTCCCAATCTTCTAGTTTCCCACTAACCTTGGACACCTTATACGCATTGGTTTTTAATTTGATACTCTCCTTTATTTCCTTAGTTATCCACGGCTGGTTATCCCTTCTCTTACCGCCCTTCTTTTTCACTGGAATATATTTTTGTTGAGCACTATGAAAGAGCTCCTTAAAAGTCCTCCACTGTTCCTCAATTGTGCCACCGTTTAGTCTGTGTTCCCAGTCTACTTTAGCCAACTCTGCCCTCATCCCACTGTAGTCCCCTTTGTTTAAGTATAGTACGCTCGTTTGAGACACTACTTCCTCAACCTCAATCTGTATTATAAATTCAACCATACTGTGATCACTCATTCCGAGAGGATCTTTTACTAGGAGATCATTTATTATTCCTGTCTCATTACACAGGACCAGATCTAAGATAGCTTGCTCCCTTGTAGGTTCTGTAACATACTGTTCTCAGAAACAATCCCGTATGCATTCTATGAATTCCTCCTCAAGGCTACCCCGTGCGATTTGATTTGACCAATCGATATGTAGGTTAAAATCCCCCATGATTACTGCCGTTCCTTTTTCACATGCCTCCATTATTCCCTTGATTATTGCCTGCCCCACCGTGAAGTTATTATTTGGGGGCCTATAAACTATACCCACCAGTGATTTTTTCCCCTTACTATCTCTAATCTCCATCCACAATGATTCAACATTTTGTTCATTAGAGACAATACCATCTCTCACAACTGCCCTGATATCATCCTTTATTAACAGAGCTACCCCACCTCCCTTCCCTTCCTGCCTATCTTTCCGAATTGTCAGATACCCCTGTATGTTCAATTCCCAGTCTTGGCCACCCTGCAACCACGTTTTTGTAATGGCCACCAAATCATACCCATTTGTAATGATTTGTGCCGTCAACTCATTTACTTTGTTTACTTCCTTGCTTCACTCGCTACCATATCCTGTTACCCTCTTTCAGCTGCACTTATTTCTGCATCTGCCACTGGAAAAAACTCTATCCCAAATAACTTGCAACCGCACTCATACTCCCAACTGTCTAGCCCGAGTGATCAACCTGGCAGATAAATACAATGGCAGCGCAAATGTTGAGGGTTGTAATTTACTCTACGGCATGTGCAAGATGCAGGTTGACATGGCAATGGGGAGCGTGCATGAGGTGATTAGGCGAAAGTCCTCTATCAGGGTCTGTCAAATGACTCTTGCAGCTATCTAAGGTGTTTGCACTCCTATATCCTCTGGCTCCTCACATTCTTCAGATGTCCTCTTGCTGCTCATCAGCAAGTTGCTCCATGTGGATGCCTCCTTGAATTGTGAGGTTATAGAGAATGTGGCTGACCAGTATTATCCTGGATACTGTGGCCTGGTTGCATGGGAGGGCACCCAATGGCCCATTCAGGCACTGGAATCTCTGCTTTTGCATGCCTATGATGTCCTCAATAACTGATCTGATGGAGGCGTGCACATTTTTGTATCAGTGTTTCACTGCTGTCTGAGTATTCTGTAGAGGGACATGAGCCAAAGCTAAGGTCACCGGTTCCAATCCTTAACTTATTAGGTGGGTATCAGTAAATAAAGGATGCACAGTGAACTACCATAACATGAAAGCTTCATGCCTATTGCCAGGGAAGTGGGGCATTTACCTGCAGAATCTAGCACAGATGATCACACACAAACTGTACAATGATGGAATAGAAACACTTGTAGCCAAGTCCTGCTTTCTACATTACATTAAGTGTGATCCCTAGTTTACTTACCCTACATTGCTGCTCATATTCCTTTCTGATCTGTGTAAATTTTTCCTCATGCAAGAAGAACTCAGCACTTGTTGGATCAAGGTCTCCAAACTGTTAACAATAAATGGGAACAAATTATTTCCAGTACTTAAAATTTTATTTTGAATTTATCCATTTGTATGTGTGCAGTGGATCCAGTCAGCAGCTTTCACTGACCCACGTGTTATATCATCCATTATAAAAAAAAAATGTAAGCAGTGTTGAGACTGTAAGAACAACAGGACCAGCAAATCTACTTCAAAAACAAAACATTTTTCCGATTGATCTGAATGATTACTGTAGTCTCAACAACGTTTCCATTTTTGTTGAATATATTCACACAACTATTATAAATCTAAATCTTCAATGCAAGTTCCATTTAATTATATTGTCCAGAGAAAAGTTAACCTGTTTATTCACAAAAGGCTAACATTTCCCTTTCCAAAAAACAAAATTTTAACTGAAGGCTGCAGTAGACGCAACCTTCTGGTATCACACAATATGTAAGCGTGAGCCAGGCCCAGGTAAATCACATGCATTACCTTCTCTTTCAAAAAAGTGTCCAAATTATTTTGTAGCTTCTTTGCTAGGTTCTCAAACTCAAACAGCTTCTCTGAATTTTCTAAAAGTTCTTTTTCCAGCCGACTGTTTTCCTTTAAGACATGAAAAGACGTTTGAACAATCTCAGAATTTGTTGAGGTTTAAGTGCAATTTTGGAAAGAACATCTTTGTAAAACTGGGAATCATCATCATCATAGGTGGTCCCTCGAACGAGGATGACTTGCTTCCACATGAGTTCACAGATGTTTCAGTGAGGGACCCGATATTCGAGTCCTGAACTCCAATTGAGAGGGTGGAAGATGCCTGTGTGTGGATTATTTTTAACGTGTGGTGACCGTTGCACACCAGTCACCACTGGGAATAATGCAAAACAAGAGACAGAGTTAGCTTTGTGTAAGATATTCAGCATTCCCATTCGCACTTTCAAACGTGAAGTAGAAACAAGGTTCAGGTGGCAAAAATGAGGTTCTTCTTTTGATTTATGTGTGCAGGAAATATTAAATTAACTTTAAAGCAGGAGTGATTCATGTGGATGTTCAGATATGTGTGGCACTTTAAAATGTTTGCATACACTATAGTTATCATTGCATTGCTGGCCTAGGCATACGCGTGCAAATGTTTATACTTTATCTACTCCTAGTGACAAATCAGCTGATTTGCCACGGCAAGGGATCAGGACCAGCTCTTCCTTCCTTAAGCAGAGCTCCAGTAGAATCTAGAGTGTGTGGCTTCACACTCACACAGGCCCTGGTATACAGAGGAGGGTGAGGAACTGCATTTGGACGAAGTGTGTACAATTCTAAATTTACTGCAAACACCTCTGCACTTTGCATTATTCGCTGTACATCAACTGAGTGTAGGAAGACTACAGCAGGCCATCAGTGTTCATTTTTGTTTCACAAGCAGTAAAGATGTGCAGTAAGGAATCTGTTGTATGCATATGAGGAAAGAGTTATCTATGTGTAATCAATGCTTCTCAGTATTTCATCACAATTCCAGTTCCAACGGTAATGCTCAGCTATTTATTTCAGCTGAAAGGGAGTTCTTTGACATATGGCCTGAAGCTCTGAAATATGAACCTAACCATTCTAAGCAGTATCTCTTTTTTGGTGAATAGCCGCTTAGGAATTATAAATTAAAAAGGGAATTTTCACCTTCAAAGACAGTGCAAGTCGGTCCCTGAGGTATCCATCCTCTGCTTTCACTTTCTCAATCTCTTTCTCAAGTTCTGTTCTTTGCTTACTGGCCTGATGGAAAATCTGGTCTTTTTCTTTGGTTAGGTCTGCCTTCAAAGCAGCAAGACGGTTCCTGTATTCTTGCTCCAGCTTGCTGAACAACAAAGAGCACAACAGTATGAACAATGGCACTCTGCTTATGTGCTGGTTTAGTTTTAAAACAGCAGAACATTTACAGACAACTTGCAAATAGATCAGAGCACACAGCTCAGAGAACTAATTATAATGGTCAGTTAACAAGAGAAAAAGTGGGATTTAAGATTTACCATAACATTTTCAAGTATATGGTAAAACTCATCAGAAAATCAAATTTCTTTTCATTCTGAACTTTTGAACTAGCTAGGGTAAAGCTTTGCATCAAAAGTGGCACATTTTTAAAAACAGACTTACTCCATATTTATGTTTTACACCTCCCCACAATACCACCTGCCAGTGCATTATCCACTTCAATGATCTGTGTAGTGGCTGGTTCCCATCATTGCCACTATAAGAATTTTTCAACAAGATTCTGTTTAGTGCTGCTCCAATCAGATTTTTCTTTTCCTCGCTCTTACAGATATATAAAAAATACAGGGAGCATTCTGTAGCAGTGCAGAACATCATCTGGTGACTCATCTGATAAGTCGCAATTTGAACCAATGAGGGCAGGTATTATAATTTGGGGGATTTTTACAGAACTGCTTTCTCATTGAAAGGTCCAACAGTGGTTTTTCTAAATGAACTTGGCCTCTTTGACACAGAAATTGGGCTGTGTTCTGTAATATGCCTTTGTAGAAACACATATCCTAAGGATAAGTCGTCATCTTGGATTCATTTTACTGGATTTAACACAGTCTTCTGATGTGCTATCGGAATACATAAGACTGGCTCATCTTAAACACAAACTATATTTTACAAACTACCATAACTGATATATTTACTTACAATAGTTAATACAGATTATTTGGAGTAATTGTAATTACTCCAAACCATGGGGATCACATAACATCATAAACCTGTTGCATTGCAAGTTGAATGATATGCTATGTTAGAAGGACAAGAGTGTTATACCATGTAGTGCTCAATATATTATCCTACAGCTTTCTTTAAGATGAGCTATGCCTTTAAAGCTATAGTCTAATTGGAGAAAATTTCCCCCAGAATGGAGGAAAAGGACTCCTGAATCTCGGCTTCTGCTAATACTTTACTTATGTCAGGCACAAAGAGAATGGCAGTAACTGGAGGTATTCTTCCTGTGGTCACCCCTCTCCACTTGCAAGGAAGTGCCCAGCTACTCCAATAACATAATTATGACGGATTCATAAAAAAATGTAAAAAATTATTGCTAAATCTTTGAGGGAAAAAATATCAAGACTCTTGTGCACATGCCAGTCACAAAAGATGTCAAGTACCGGAGATTGCATTCATTGAGATGTTCTATAGCAGCATGGCGATCATCCACTTCAGAGGCCATCAAATTTTTCAATTTTTCTGCTTTTTCTAAGTCCATTCGGAGTTTTTCTTTTTCTCTTAAAACCTGATCAACTCGCTCCCTAAAAGAAGAAATGATTGTTTTTCATGGCAGTCAGTTTATCACAATATACTCAACTAAAATGATCGAAGTTTGATACACGAATCATTACAGAAATGAGTAATGATTTCAAGGAATTAATGGGGTCTTCTGCACATAGTTTATTTCATTTTTTATAATTAAACGGAAAGTAGATTTTACTGAATTGCTCTGTGATCCCTCAGTGTTACAAAGGGATATATTTGTACACGTATTGTTGCACTTTGTTCATATCTTGCACTTCTTGTTTATAGGGAGTCTGGAAGCAGACATTTTGTGTAGACCTTCCCCTTATGTTGCATTATGGAGTCCTATTCACAAATGGGAAGTGTTGCCCTCATCCACTGTTCCTATTCACCATGTCACTGGAGGGAAACATTGTGTTGTCATACAAGGCCATTTCCAAAGATAATGGTATGGACATCTCACTTTCTAACTTTGAGAATGATACCTTAAAGTACTTTAAAAAATAAATTGATATCCCTAATTAATGCAACACAAAATATCATTGTCAACTTTTAGCTTTTTCTCCCATTTCCAAACTACTGCATAAATACTAATTTATAAACCACAAGACCACTGGATAAAGATCTGAGCCTTAAAAAAAAAATTCCACTGAATGCAAAAATAAAATAAAGGAATTAATATTATGTTCACCTTTATTGAGTTTTAGAAACTGGCTCGGCTAAAAGCACAAAGACACCAAAACGATCAGTGTCCATCGAGTAGCACATGAACTAGGAAATGTGCAGACATATGTGAAAGAAGTCTGCAAGAATTCTTTAGTTCTCTCATTTTAACTAAAAAAAGGAAACAATTGACTTACATTAAATGTCTAATCTCATTTTTAAAGCTGGCCAGAACAGCTTGGTGGATTCCATTCTTTGTTATCAAGAGCTCGTTCTCCAAAGCCAGGGTAAGTTCTGTCAGATTGACCTTCCCATACAGGGCAAAATCCAAGGTCTGAAAACAGTAATCATTTATGTTAACCATCATGTAGAATTGTTCCAACACAACCACCATTAATAGGAGACACCTCACACTCACACTTGAGATCTTTGTTCACAGCAATCGCAATAAAATGTGAGTGAGTGAGTGAGTACATTTAAGCACATTTTTCACACAAAGACTTTAATTTGTTTGTCATACCTTTAGAATTTCAAGGCCATTTTCAATTCCTTCATCTTGCCAGGTATCCAAGATCTGATCTGCTGAGGTGTAACCTGTCCCATCATCCAAACATGAAAACAGACGAAGACCAATAGTGCTAGTCATGGCAGATGGGGTAGCAGTGCGCCGTCCACTTTCATCAAATGGCTAACACATGAACAGAGGAAGAAAAATATAATGACATTGCATTCTTATTTGAACGTGAATTTAGAGACAAAGCACATCTCCCGAGCTAGGCTAATTCTTCCTCACTAAGTCCTAGATTTGGACATATTGAATTACATTGATCCACTGGCATCTCTGAAATAAATATTTGCTAGGCTACAGCCCTGTCCTGTATGGTAAAGAATGCTGGGGTTCCAGCACTCTAAAGTATACTGGAGCCCCATCATACACTGGGCTGGATTTTCGGGTTTTGGGCGAAAACTATAGCGATATGTGAAAATTACCGTTTTCGCTGTGTTACTGATTTTAAGCCGAACTTTCGGCCTTTGGGGTCTGTGCCAGGGAAGGGAGGCGTTGCACAATTATTGCAAAACATGAGTTTCGTCAACTTTAGTGCGGGGTCGTTTGCACTACGAGAGAGGCCTTGGGAAGGGGGAAAAAATTCAAAAAAACATTCAAAAAACATTACCAAGACCCTTAGCTAATAAATAGCTGCAAAAAACCGAAAAAATAAAAACTTTAACATCATTTTTGCACGTTTTCTAACTTAACGCTGCTGGCAGGGTTGCACTGACAGGTTTTACTTGTCGCCATTCTGGGTGCGGTGTACGGGTTGGGTGAGTGCCGAATCTCAGACGGTAATGCAATCCGCGTCGTTACACGTCCGGCGCAGCTCTCCCCGACGGTACGTCCCATCGTCGCCACAAACAAGGAGCCGAGGATCTCGCCCGGGCTTTGCGACTGGGTTTTCGCCACAGCGGGTCAAAACATGGTAAAACCCCTCAAATTCAGCCCTTTGAGTGCGAATCCCCAGAAAGGAGCAGAAATATAGGCCCCAAGTTTCCACACGCTACAAAACGGGCGCCCCTCCGAGCTGGGCGCCCGTTTTTCGCGCCGAAAACCGCGCCTGAAAAAAACCGCGCGATTCTGGAGCACCCTGCAGCTCCATGGCAGCTTGGTGCGGCGCCCAGGGGGGCGGAGCCTACACTCGCACCGATTTTGTAAGTGGGAGGGGGCGGGTACCATTTAAATTAGTTTTTTTCCTGCCGGCAACGCTGCGCGTGCGCGTTGGAGCGTTCGCGCACGCGCAGTGTGAAGGAAACATTGGCACTCGGCCATTTTTGTAGTTCTTTGTAGCTGTTTAATTTTTAACATTTTTTAATAAAAGCACATTGCCCTTCCATGATCAGCACTGAGGCTTCTTGCAGCAGTGAGAAGGCTGCAGGAAGCCTCAGAAGTTGAGGCAGCCGTTTCCCGACAGCCTCCCCCCCTGCCGTCGGGAATGGCTGCCTCAACTTCTGAGGCGTCCTGCAGCCTACTCACTGCCTCCTCTCCCCCCCTGCCGTCAGGAACGGCTGTCTCCTCCTCCCTGCCTCCCCCCCCCTGCCTCCCGTTCGTGGGAACGACGCCACACCGCTGAGCTGACTTTAAGGCTTCCACCTCAAATGGAAGGCTGCACAAATGCCTGCTTACTGCCTGCCTGCCCCTCCCTCCCTCCTGTTCGTGGGAACGACGCCACACCGCTGAGCTGACTGAACCTGCCTGAAGCACTTTCACACAGGTAGGAAGATGGTTTATTTAATCTTTTCTTTGCTTATAAATGTTTATTCAGGTTGGATTTATTTGTATAATATTTGTATAAGTATAAATAAGGATTTATTGTAGAATTTAATGGCTTCCCTTCCCCCCCCTCCTCCTTCCGGACGCCTAATTTGTAACCTGCGCCTGATTTTTTAATGTGTAGAACAGGTTTTTTCAGTTCTACAAAAATCTTCACTTGCTCCATTCTAAGTTAGTTTGGAGTACGTTTTCACTGTGGAAACTTTGAAATCAGGCGTCAGTGGCCGGACACACCCCCTTTTGAAGAAAAAATTCTGTTCCAAAGTGAAACTGTTCTACCTGACTAGAACTGCAGAAAAAAAAATGTGGAGAATTGCGATTTCTAAGATAGTCCGTTCTCCACCAATTGCTCCTAAAAATCAGGAGCAAATCATGTGGAAACTTGGGGCCATAGGTCCCATCACCTGCTCCTCTTACCATGGAGATCACAAGGATGTGAAGGTGCAGACCCCCAGCTGCCCCTCCCCACCCCGTCAGACAAAAGGCTAGATCTGGGGAGCGGGGACAAATGATGCAGTTCATCCCACCCACTGCTAGGAATTGTCATGCATAAATGAAACAAATGTTTAGCTCCACAGTTCCTCCCTTCCCCTCCCACTGCCAGGAATTTCAGTGACGGGGAAGGAAAGGTTGAGCTCACCATAACCCCACATCCTCACACTGAGCAGGGGAGGGAGGAAAATCAAGGTTTAACCCATCAAACCCTCTCACTCATCCATGAGTGTCATTTCCTGTTAGCTCACTAGTTCCTCACCACAGAGATTATCAGGGCCTGGGAGAGGGAAGGTTTAGCTCACCTGAATTCTACCGGCCCCCCCTCCCCCACCCCCACTCCCATGAGAAAGAAATTGGGGCCAGGGTTTAGGGACGCATAGTTCACCATCCTCTTCCCCCGTGCTTCTCCATGCTTAAATATTTTCCCTGCCCTTGTTCTCAATCTCCCTTCTCCCATACTCCTCCTCTATCCCTTTTCCCCTCCCCATCCTCCTCCTTCTTCATCCTCCATTTCTCTGTTCAATCCATGGGCTCACTAATAATGATCTATATATTTGAGCAGGTACAGGCACACTCACACTCTGAGCTACAAGATGGATGGGGCTTGGCTTCGGAAGTGGTCGGAGATGCTGAACCCGGGGAAATTGGTAAAATGAAAACCCCAAAATCTACCCTGTGTCTCTAGTGGAAGCTAAGAGTGAGTGAAGGTGCTTCCATGAAAAGGGAGCGTAAAACCTGAGGCTGGGCTTCCCTGATGTCTCGATGATTAAACACACCATTTGATGTGGTACCCAGCAATAGAAATCAAGAAATGCCCAGGTTCTATCAAGTTAAATAATGTCAGGCACAGTAGCAGTGGGAACAGCTATTTGTGGGCCTAGAAAATGGGTAGGAAATGAACAGCCTTGCTTCCTGTTGGAAAATGCATGCTGGAGGAGGACCAACTAGGCTATGATGCCATTTGGATGGTACAAATGGGCTGCAAGTGACGCTGAAGAAGAGAAGGGGCGTAAAAGAGCACATTTGTACATTTAGTCACCATTTGTTAAACTTCTGAATGATTCAATATAAAATCATTGGTAACATTAAAACTGAGCTGAAAGAGGAAGGATTAGTCATACATAACATTCAGCATTCTCCAGCACTTTAGGTCAAAATCAGCCAACCAAAATTATAAGAACATAAGAATTAGGAACAGGAGTTGGCCATCTAGCCCCTCGAGCCTGCTCCGCCATTCAACAAGATCATGACTGATCTGGCCGTGGACTCAGCTCCACTTACCCGCCCGCTCCCCGTAACCCTTAATTCCCTTATTGGTTAAAAATCTATTTACCTGTGACTTGAATACATTCAATGAGCTAGCCTCAACTGCTTCCTTGGGCAGAGAATTCCACAGATTCACAACCCTCTGGGAGAAGAAATTCCTTCTCAACTCGGTTTTAAATTGGCTTCCCCGTATTTTGAGGTTGTGCCCCCTAATTCTCGTCTCCCCATAAATTATAGAAATTCCTGAAATTACCAGCAATGAACACAAATACTGAAAAAGTATAGAATGACAAGGTGATCTTCTTCTGACATTTTAGATTAAAGTTTAATAAAAAATGTACCAACTGGAAAGTCCCTACAACAGAATGCATTTAGTGAAACCACTGCAACACCATCGAATTGTTTGAGCCTCAATTACCTGCTGGGAATGATGCCTCTTCAATTGCCTGTAAGGAGTGGACGAAGGCGTTGATTTTCTAAAGATGCCGTAAAGGAAATCTTCAAGACGCATTAATCCATCTTGATCTAGTTTTTGAAATATGTCATCCAGAATCTATAATATAGAAGCGAGTGTTCATAAACTCAATGCAACAAAATATCGACATTAGTACTGCAGTGCTAACAAACTTCTTTACGTATATTAAAACTATGGAGAGTTTTCAAAGCATATATCCTATGTCTAATTTTTAATTTATTGTTAACTCACAAATTCACAATATCCAGGAGTCCTGTTTTCAGATATTCTTTGATTCCATTTTATAGTTTAACCCAATAAAATTTTGAATTTTCTCAGATCATTTACGGTGATTGGCAAAAGAACCAAAGACAATATAAGAAAAAACATTTTTACGCAGCAAGTGGTTGGGTTCTGGAATGCACTGCCTGAAAGAGTGGTGGAGGCAGACTCAAAGTTATCGTTCAAAGGGGAGTTAGATAAATATCTGAAGGAAAAAAAATTGCAGGGCTATGGGGAAAGGGCAGGGGAGTGGGACTAGCTGAGAGTCGGCACGGGCTCGACAGGCCGAATGGCCTTCTTCCGTGCTGTAACCATTTTGTGATTCTATGATCATCAAAATGACCATGAATCAGAATGATTTCAGCAGTTTATGTACATTTATTCTTTGCATTTCTCACCAGTTCTTATGGTGGGTCCATTAATCCTTGCATTAGATATTCTTAATGATGGCACAATGATGAAGCATGTTCAGACTTCAGGGCATTGTGTCTCAATAGCAAAACAAAGGTTCATCCCAGTAACTCCATAAAACAGTTGCTACTTAGGCTGTGCCATCAGCAGGGGCACAGAGCAAAGTCTGAGCAAAATCCCAACAGAGTGGTAAGGAGAGGGGGGGTCATCCCTCAGGTGCCTTATGTACCACCAGGAACTAGTTTAAGAACAATAGTGGCAGATCTGAACATTAATCTGTACTTGGGGAATTACTTGTGTTTTTTTTTAAAAAAGGTAAAGGATCATTAATATAAGAAGTAGGAAGCCAATGGAAATTATGACCTAGACTTTGATTTAAACAATATTCTAACTTAATTATCCTGAAGACAAAATTTTATTATTTTGGTTGTGCTAATATGTGCTGATGCAGCATTGAACATTTTAATTCCATTTTCACAAAAGCATCATGAAAATGAAACAAGACATCATATTCAATGTTGAAGACATGTGCTGGGATCAATCTCATTGAATAGTAAATATAGGACCAATCCCATGGACTCTTATTTTTTCAAATTAAAATGGTATGAAAAGTAGAATCCATGTTGGACTCTAATCCGTAGAAAGTGCAGGAGTCCCTTCAGAAACAAAATAGTCACATAATGTTGCAATACATGTCTGTTCCAAAATAATTCTGCACTGATATTCAGAGGAGGCAGCAAGCTGATGTAAACACTTGTTAATAGAAGCAGCTAAAATGATTAGCTTCCATATTAACCACTAGGGGGAGCCAACATTTCTACAATGAAAAGAACATTACAAATGCAAACAATTTAAATTAAATTATCACTTGGTTTGGTGTCTGCGCAGGCTCTGCTAACACTATTTTTTGTTTAATCATCCCTGTTTCAATAACTAACAGGTGAATCAATTTAAACTACAAGCTGGGAAGAAATTGTTCAAGAGAAATTTACCCAATGTACAGGTACAACGTCTCGAATCCGGCTGTTCGAAAACCGGACATTTCTGAGGCCGCCAAGATAGTGACATCAGGCGGCGAGGAAACCGGTAAAAACCGGTAAAAAAAACCGCAGTGCTGGGGGGCCACGGGTGGCGAGAATCGGTGGGAATTGGCGGGTGGTGAGGAGCGGAGGAGTTAGCTATTTGACATGCTGATTCTAAAATAAGTTGATTTTGAGGAGGCACATTTTCTCCAAGGTTCTAATGGAATACTAGGATCACATTTTTTAACCTCTATTTCTCTTTTAATTACCCTCTGACTGGAAATAAATGTGTAGTAGTACAATACCCTCCACTTTGCTCCATTTTACAATTTCAGACATTCTCGTTTCACTGTAATCTCTTTAAACTGACCACATCTCCTAAATTTGGAACTTGTATCCTTTTCAATTGCATGACCTGGGTACCGAGTTAAAAGTAGTCTCACGCTACAAGCATACCCTCTTGGAATGAGCAGTTATTACACAACCTGGCACCTCAAGGCTGGGAACTCAACATCCAGGGGTATTCAACATTCAGGAAGGATAGACAGAAAGGAAAAGGAGGTGGGGTAGCATTGCTGGTTAAAGAGGAAATTAACGCAATAGTAAGGAAGGACATTAGCTTGGATGATGTGGAATCTGTATGGGTGGAGCTGCGGAATACCAAAGGGCAGAAAACGCTAGTGGGAGTTGTGTACAGACCAACAAACAGTAGTAGTGAGGTTGGGGACAGCATCAAACAAGAAATTAGGGATGCGTGCAATAAAGGTACGGCAGTTATCATGGGCGACTTTAATCTACATATGGATTGGGCTAACCAAACTGGTAGCAATATGATGGAGGAGGATTTCCTTGAGTGTGTTAGGGATGGTTTTCTGGACCAATATGTTGAGGAACCAACTAGAGGGCTGGCCATCCTAAACTGGGTGATGTGTAATGAGAAAGGACTAATTAGCAATCTTGTTGTGCGAGGCCCCTTGGGGAAGAGTAACCATAATATGGTAGAATTCCTTATTAAGATGGAGAGTGACACAGTTAATTCAGAGACTAGGGTCCTGAACTTAATGAAAGGTAACTTCGATGGTATGAGGCGTGAATTGGCTGGAATAGACTGGCAAATGATACTTAGAGGGTTGACAGTGGATAGGCAATGGCAAACATTTAAAGATCACATGGATGAACTTCAACAATTGTACATCTTTGTCTGGGGAAGGGGGCTCAACTGTGGCTAACAAGGGAAATTAAGGATAGTGTTAAATCCAAGGAAGAGGCATATAAATAGGCCAGAAAAAGCAGCAAACCTGATGACTGGGAGAAATTTAGAATTCAGCAGAGGAGGACAAAGGGTTTAATTCGGAGAGGGAAAATAGAGTATGAGAGGAAACTTGCCGGGAACATAAAAACTGACTGCAAAAGCTTCTATACATATGTGAAGAGAAAAAGATTAGTGAAGACAAACATAGGACACTTGTAGTCAGATTCAGGTGAATTTATAATGGGGAACAAAGAAATGGCAGACCAGTTGAACATACTTTGGTTCTGTCTTCACGAAGGAAGACACAAATAAACTTCCAGAAGTACTAGGGGACCGAGGGTCTAGTGAGAAAGAGGAACTGAAGGATATCTTTATTAGACGGGAAATTGTGTTAGGGAAATTGATGGGATTAAAGGCCGATAAATCCCCAGGGCCTGATAGTCTGCATCTCAGAGTACTTAAGGAAGTGGCCCTAGAAATAGTGGATGCATTGGTGACCATTTTCCAACAGTCTATCGACTCTGGATCAGTTCCTATGGACTGGAGGGTAGCTAATGTAACATCACTTTTTAAAAAGGGAGGAAAAGAGAAAGCGGGTAATCATAGACCGGTTAGCCTGACATCAGTAGTGGGGAAAATGTTGGAATCAAATATTAAAAATGAAATAACAGCGCATTTGGAAAGCAGTGACAGGATCGGTCCAAGTCAACATGGATTTATGAAGGGGAAATCATGCTTGACAAATCTTCTGGAATTTTTTGAGGATGTAACTAGTAGAGTGGACAAGGGAGAACCAGTGGATGTGGTGTATTTGGACTTTCAAAAGGCTTTTGACAAGGGCCCACACAAGAGATTGGTGTGCAAAATTAAAGCACATGGTATTGGAGGTAATTATACTAACGTGGATAGAGAACTGGTTGGCAGACAGGAAGCAGAGAGTCGGGATAAACGGGTCCTTTTCAGAATGGTGGCAGTGACTAGTGGAGTGCTGGGACTCAGTGCTGGGACCCCAGCTATTTACAATATACATTAATGATTCAGATGAAGGAATTGAATGTAATATCTCCAAGTTTGCAGATGACACTAAACTGGGTGGCGGTGTGAGCTGCGAAGAGGATGCTAAGAGGCTGCAGGTTGACTTGGACAGGTTAGGTGAGTGGGCAAATGCATGGCAGATGCAGTATAATGTGGATAAATGTGAGGTTATCCACTTTGGGGGCAAAAACACGAAGGCCAAATATTATCTGAATGGCGGCAGATTAGGAAAAGGGGAGTGCAATGAGACCTGGGTGTCATGGTACATCAGTCATTGAAAGTTGGCATGCAGGTACAGCAGGCGGTGAAGAAGGCAAATGGCATGTTGGCTTTCATAGCTAGGGGTTTTGAGTATAGGAAGAGGGAGGTCTTACTGCAGTTGTACAGGGCCTTGGTGAGGCCTCACCTGGAATATTGTGTTCAGTTTTGGTCTCCTAATCTGAGGAAGGACATTCTTGCTATTGAAGGAGTGCGGCGAAGGTTCACCAGACTGATTCCCGGGATGGCTGGGCTGACATATGAGGAGAGACTGGATCCACTGGGCCTTTATTCACTGGAGTTTAGAAGTATGAGAGGGGATCTCATATAGAAACATATAAAATTCTGACGGGACTGGACAGGTTAGATGCAGGAAGAATGTTCCCGATGTTGGGGAAGTCCAGAACCAGGGGACACAGTCTAAGGATAAGGGGTAAGCCATTTAGGACTGAAATGAGGAGAAACCTCTTCACCCAGAGAGTGGTGAACCTGTGGAGTTCCTTACCACAGAGAGTTGTTGATGCCAGTTCGTTGGATATATTGAAGAGGAAGTTAGATGTGGCCCTTATGGCTAAAGGGATCAAGGGGTATGGAGAGAAAGCAGGAAAGGGGTACTGAGGTGAAAGATCAGCTACGATCTTATTGAATGGTGGTGCAGGCTCGAAGGGCCGAATGGCCTACTCCTGCACCTAGTTTCTATGTTTCTAATGCTCCCGCACAATCTGGTCCCTCAATCACATGGAGTCAGAATTTCTTCAGACTAAAGTAGTTAATGGGGTAGAAATTGATATATGTTGTGCTCATTTTTTGGGTGCAAAACAGATGCAAAGCACATCAATCTGCACAGGCGCTGGCCCAACGACTAAATTTATGCAGCACTTTTTTTGGTGATCTGGACAGATGTATAAACAGGCATTAGGCTCCTTAAATATATGAATTGTGGGCCTAATGCTGATTGAAGGACCCCATCAAGAAATTAGTTAGTGATGACCCATACTGTGTAATTTGTGTTAAGAGATTGCGTCGAGTACCTATGGATAATTCTGGGCAAACAGATGATGCTCAACGATATTAAACTTCAAAATAAACCACAATCTTAATTTGAATATATGGAAGGTACATTTTAGAGCCACCAGCTTTCTAGACAATCACATGGATAAACCATTCACTCATTCAGGATACAAGAAGCTGTGATGTATATGTCAATGCAGCCATCACTGATTCAAACCAGCAGCCATATGGACCTCAGAATCAACTACCCCTCCGAGTTTAGTATCATCTGCAGATTTTACCAGTTTGCATTCAGTTTTTGAATCAGAGTTGTCAATATAAATTAGAAACAGTAGGCATTCTAACACCAATCCCTGCAGCCTCCCACTTTGTAGTTCCCACCATCCCAACAGAACTCTAACAAGAACCTACTTTCCTCCCTTCACCAGATTTCTAATTTGTTTGGAAGATTTACTCCAAATGCCCATCCTTTGAGCTTAACTAGTAGTCTTTAGTATGGAAGTTTGCCAAATGTTTTTTTATGGGTTTGGAACACCAAGTTGCAGGGCTTTACACAGTGCACTTCAGACGTTATTTACTCAAGAAAACTGGTCAGGCAGGTTATTCCTTTTCTGAAGCTATGAAGACTGCCATATGACTAGGTTACTTTTCAGGTAATCCTCAGGTTTAATGGTCATAATTCAAAGCATGTAAAGGTGGTAGATCTCCCAACATATGTATGGCTACAACTCATTATAAAACTGTGCAATCTATTTCACTACAATCGCATTCTGAGCTCTCCATCTGCTAGAGTACCGTGGTTCAAATGCTTTATTGTGTACAGTCTCAGAGTGTCAACAGGCTATTCAATCAGAGGGAAGGATCTCAACCAATCCTGATGTTATCCTCAGTTGACATCTCAATATGCAAACTGGCAGCCAGATTGCTGGGTAGCAGTAGCTTTTTTCCCCCCTCTTAGCTCAGGAGAGTTGAGACCAATAAAAAAATCACAGCTGACCGACTCCCAAGAAATTCTAGGTTTGTTTAGCTCAGTTTCACATTGACTGGTACATTTACCCATGGCTTTACAATGCCTTTTCAATCAATTTTCCAAGCCAATTGTCAAAGTACAGCATAATAGCATGGTATATTCAATTTAGTATAGTACATTCTCATTTACAATTGTTTGGGTGATATACATATACAGTAAAAATTGAGATTTTGATGGCATCATTCAGCTCCCGATGGTTTCTTAATCAAGAACCTTGAAGTTTGCTTTTGATTTCAATGATACTGAAGGCAAATTTCAAAGGCTCATTTCAAAGTTAAAAATACTTAAATTAAAGCAAGATAACTATGTGTTACATTGCTCCATAACTGATTCCAAAAATGTGCTTCTGTGCACAGAGTACACAAAGGACTGGAAAGATTTGACCGTATTATATAATGCTTCACTTTTCAAATTTCTTTTGAAGATTGAACTTGGAATGTTTTCAAATGAGACACACTTGCTCATGCAATTTCAAACTGTCAAGTCTGTGTATTCTACCTAAAGAAGCAAAATGCATCAATAATTTTATTTAAAACCTCCAAATCTACCCTTTAATCTTACAGCTTTTGCATCACTGCAATTGACAATGCTCCACTGGAAACACTTAGAAGATACACTGACAAATTCCTCATCTAAACACACAGCAGGAGGGATATTAAATTCAGGCAGTGCATTGCTACAGCACACAGAGAAAGACCTTGGGCAGATCACAGAAATATTCTGGCATGATGGGTTATTAAAGCTACATTAAAGCTAGGTCCCAGTTCATTCTACAAAGAAATCCTTTCTTGTCAACTGAAATTCTGAAATTCGTCAGAATCAGGATAAATCCATATTTGATCACGGAAATTCAATGAATCATTACAATGAATTAGATTCTGATTCAAGCATAATCCTGATCAGCACACAATATTTCTTGGTAAATTAACTGGACAGTTATCAAGATCCAACTGAATCCGAGTACATTTTTACTTGAGTGATTTAAAATATGACAGAAAAAATATAAATTTCACAAATAACACAAGAAAGTGTGATACAAATATACCAGTTTTTACTACTGTCTGATTTCTGCAACATCTGTAATAATTAAAGACTTCAAGCTGGTTGGTATGAGTCATTAGAAATATAGTTTGTCTTTCAAAATCAATATTTAACTGGTAGAAATGTAAAATATTAAAATCTAATGGTTTCCTGTACTCCAGTGAGGTGCATGTATCCTTTTCGATGTTACTTATGTATCAAGGAGAATTAAAGTTACAACTTTTACATGATCTCTTTAACTTATGACCATACATCTATTGTACATTATAAATTAAATTCAGTTGTGCGACCAATTACATTTGAAATGGAGAAAATAGATTAAATGTGATATATCAAAATGTCAGTGTTGCCTCACACTGCAAATTCGCCAACCTTGCGACCGTTTTTTCGGCGATATTTCGCCATTTTTGGTGAAAGACAGTGTGACGGGAAATTCGGGCAAGTCTTGCGGCAGCGCTTTTCAAATACCGCTGGAGAGAGGAGCGCCACCGTGCAAGACTCGAAATATCGCTTTCGCCAAAAAATTTGGCTTTGAGCGCACCCATATTTAGGACGAAAAAAAAGCTGTGTTGCAGCCCTTGGATCAGCGGTAGGTATGAAGCACCTGCAAAAAAGGTAAGTTAAAGGTTTTAATTTTTTATTCTTTTGCAGTGATTCGCTAGTTAAGTGTCTTGTGAATGTTTTGTGATTTTTTATTTTTTGCAATTTTCTTTTGGTGTTTTCCCCCCTCCCTAGGCCCAACTCGCAGCGGTATCGGCCTCGGAGTAAAGTTGTAGAAAATTCGCGGTTTGCGCCACGAATCTTCGCACAACGTCGATTTTTACCGCTGCGCAAATTGAAGTTCAAATTTACGGCCTCATAGTGATAGCATTGCCATAACGATAATTTGGGCGAAGAAATACAATTATTGCCGAGAACCGAATTTCTAACCCATTGGGCCCTAATTTGCCCAGGAGTTGCTCCATTTTTTTTGGAGCAACTTGATTTTTCTGGAGTATCTTAAAAATTCCCATTCTGCACATTTAATTTGCGCCAGTGTAAGTGTAAGTTAGGATTTTTTTTTAGTTTTGTTTTTTTTCTTCAAAAGGGGGCGTTACTAGCCATTTAAGCCAGTTTGGACAGCTAATAGTTGCTCCAAACTAACTTAGGCCAGCGTATGTGGCCGCTTGTGGCCGTACAGAAAACCCTTGCGGAGAGTTAAGAAATCAGCGCAGATTAGTACATTCTAAAGCACCAAGATTTACAAAGCACTAATCAAAGCACAAAAGGCATTCAATAACAAATAGAAAATAGAAGACCTGCACCTAAAGCACCAAGACTTACAAAGTTTTAAGGAAAGATTAAAAGAAAATAAAGGAACTCTGCAAACACACAATCACAGTAGTTTAAACAACACATGCAGCTACTTACATGTACAGGGCTTTTTTCATGTCACTCATTACTTTGCACATTTTTACAGGTCTCCTTCACAATCATTTTTTTACCTGTACAGGGATCTCCCTAAAACAAATTAAGCCGAGCGATGTTTCCATTCTCTAAGTAATTGGCTCCAAAGGCTGTATGCCAAGATACTTCCAAATGATGTGTAAAATAGAAACAATTTCCCCATATTTTTCCCAGAAACAAGTTAGCACAGCAGGTTTCCGTCTGTTCAATAGCTCGTGGGCCAGTGCGGGAGACCATTCGGCCAGGGATAGGGGCGGCGAGCATCGGGTCCTGTTCACAGCCTGCAGGACGTGTTGAGAGGGCGAGGAGCTACTGTGCATGAACGCAGACTCCACTGCACATGCGGACAGCTGCCGGCATTGTTTTTGGTGCAGGGCTGTTAGTCCGCCCCCCCACTCCACTATATACGCCGCGCCAGGACCCAGGACACACAGCAGAGTGGCCAGAATCGTGACTACGTTTTTTGGCGCCGTTTTGAGCGCACAAGATCCGTGCAACTCGAGTAAGTGCGCCGGAAAAAGAGGTCGGGGAAATTTGGGCCCAAGATCTCAGTCACACCATCAAATATATATAAAAAAATCTCGTTACTCTTGTGCATCTCTGACCAGAGGTATCAGACAGAAGTGATCCATAACTTATCGGTTGATAACCTGTTTGGTGAGGAAAAGGTGCACAGCACACCTTTGGGAAATGAAACTTAAATTATTGTTTCTTTTTCCATTTAAAACAGATGACTTTATATCATTGATAAACATTAACAAAATGATCCTGAGAAGTTCACAATTTTTTACAAAAGTCCTTTCAACTCAGATAATCTCACCTCTGCATCTACATTCTGAAGCCCACACTGATCACAAATGGAAATCAGCTCTTTGCTGCTCAGGTAACTGTCTTTGGTGACTCCCAGCTCTTCGGAAACTGATTGAAGTCGTTCTTCGATCCACTTGGGGTCAGCGCCAAACACACTCTGGGAACTGTTCAAATCATCTGGGTTCCAAAATCTCAACTGACCTGGAAAACATTTATATCACTTTTATAATGCCTTATTACAGAATGGAACGATCAATCAGTGAGTATAGATGCATTAATAAGCAACCAAAAGAGTGCTTTTAGAACAAACAGACACTAACATGGATGTACTTACGAGCACCTATTTGGGCATCTAAGTATGTATGATAACTACCACATTTCCATGCAATGGCTAATATGTTTAATTTTCCATTCAAACATATACGTATACTGCAAAAATCATGTCCGTTGTGCCCAGTAGGGGGCGAAATCCACACTGTGACTCTGGAAGGAGCTCCTCAGCCACCGGGAGGAGACGGTTGAGGAGGACTCTGTAGACGACCTTCCCAGTGGCTGATAACAGGGAGATTCCTCTGTAGTTGCTGCAGTCGGACTTGTCCCCTATTTTAACGATGGTCATGATCACTGCATCTCTGAGATCTCCCGGTATGCTCTCCTCCCTACAGATGAGAAAGATGAGGTCATGTATTCAGGCCAGCAGTGCCTCTCCGCCATACTTCAGTGCCTCAGCAGGGATTTCATCCACTCCCGAAGCCTTGTTGTTCTTAAGCTGTCTTATGGCTTTTCCTACCTCGTGCAATGTTGGGGTTTTACTGAGGTGGTGGCGAGTAGCATGCTGCGGGATAGAGTCGAGTACTCTCGAGTCAAGGGCAGAGTCTCGGTTGAGGATTTTTGCAGCGCGACATCTGCAGGAAAAATGCAGGGAACAGCACCAGCCCTTATACATGGCCTTCTTTGACCTTACAAAGGCCTTTGACACTGTCAACCGCGAGGGTTTATGGAGCGCCCTCCTCCGTTTTGGATGCCCCCAAAAGTTCGACACCATCCTCCGCCTGCTCCACGACGACATGCAGGCCACGGTCCTTACCAATGGATCCATCACAGACCCAATCCATGTCTGGACCGGGGTCAAACAGGGCTGCGTCATTGCCCCAACCCTCTTCTCAATCTTCCTCGCTGCCATGCTCCACCCCACAGTCGACAAGCTCCCCGCTGGAGTGGAACTAAACTACAGAACCAGTGGGAAGCTGTTCAACCTTCGCCATCTCCAGGCCAGGTCCAAGACCACCCCAACCTCTGTTGTCGAGCTACAGTATGCGGATGACGCCTGCATCTGCGAACATACAGAGGCTGAACTCCAGGACATAGTCGATGTATTTACTGAGGCGTATAAAAGCATGGGCCTTATTTACGCTAAACATCCTCCACCAGCCTGTCCTTATCACACAACACTGTCCCCCAGTCATCAAGATCCATGGCGCGGCCCTGGACAATGTGGACCACTTCCCATATCTCAGGAGTCTCCTATCAACAAGAGCAGGCATTGACGACGAGATCCAACACCGCTTCCAGTGCGCCATTGCAGCCTTCGGCCGCCTGAGGAAAACTGTGTTTGAAGACTGCCACCAAGCAGTAGTAATACCTGCCCTCCTGTATGGCTCGGAAACATGGACCATGTACAGTAGACACCTTAACTCGCTAGAGAAATACCACGAACGATGTCTCCGCAAGATCCTACAAATCCCCTGGGAGGACAAATGCACCAACATTAGCGTCCTCGACAAGGCCAACATCCCCAGCATCGAAGCACTGACTACACTTGATCAGCTCCGCTGGGCAGGCCACATAGTTCGTATGCCAGACACGAGACTCCCAAAGCAAGCGCTCTACTCGGAACTCCTTCACGAGCCAAAGGTGGGCCATGGAAACATTGCAAGGCCACCCTCAAAGCCTCCCTGATAAAGTGCAACATCCCCACTGACACCTGGGAGACACTTGCCAAAGACCGAACCTAAGTGGAGGAAGTGCATCCGGGGGAGCACTGAGCACCTCGAGTCTCGTCATCGAGAGCGGAAAGAGCGTGCAGCAAACCAGTCCCACCCACCCCTTCCCTCAACAACTATCTGTCCCACCTGTGACAGAGACTGTGGTTCTCGTATTGGACTGTACAGCCGCCTAAGAACTCATGTTAAGAGTGGAAGCAAGTCTTCCTCGATTCCGAGGGACTGCCTATGATGATAATGATGATTGTTATATATGCAGACTATAGATATACTCTCGGTGTAGTCACTGTATAGTTGCATAAGATGGAGATTTGTTCCTGATGTACTATCAATAAGGTTTACACTGTGTATATACTATGCTGGCACCACTAGAGAGTGCAACTGGTGGAGACCGGGGTTTCCTGCCCCTGTGGCAGAGGCTGTCCACCAGAGGGCACTGCGGTGGGAGACCTGAAGGTCATCTGCATAGGTGTGCAGGGCCCAGTATAAAAGGCTGCCCACCATGCTTGTGCCTCACTCTGGAGTTACGAATAAAGGACCAAGGTCACAACAGTTTGAGTACAACACATTGCCTCGTAGAGTCATTCATAGGTGCATTCCAGACATAAAATACTATTTATTTGGCAATCCTATTTACTGTTTTCAACTGCGCAACAACCCAACAACTATCACGAGGCAAAGGATATTTCAGAAAAATCAAACTTTGGAAAAGTACGTTAGTTCACTGTATTACTCCTTCCTACACGATTCACGCTCTAGAAAGCCTGAGGATCACTTTGAAGAAACTTCAAATCAATGTCTAAACAACAAAGTGTGCTATCACTTTGTACTTAAGCATTCTAGTAGATTGCCATGGCTTGTTGACAGGGCTGCTCTATTAAGAAATGGTAAACTGGATGATAAAAATGGGAGATCTGAACATGGGAATTGTAAATAGAAATTTGGCTTTTGATTCCCCTCTCCTTGTTCCAGCCTTTCTGAGGTTTATGCCAGGTTATTTCAAGGAATGTTTCTATTTCAGCCAATTGCAATATGCAGGTAGTGACAGCTTACAGTTTTAAGTCTACATTATCAAGTGTACATACATGTGGAGTCTGAATCTGTCAGAATTAAGTGAAACAATTGGTTGATACACAAATATTTCTTGAAATAAACCTCAGCTAGGTTGGAACAAGATGAGAGAAATTATTAATACAATTTCAATATTCAGATCATCGTCTGGGTTCACATTTCTTAATACAACAATTAGTTTTAGTGCAATATTCTGGCATCATTCATCACCATTATTCTCGTGAACACCTCCAGAAAACTCTATCAGTAAATGAAGCATATCGGAGAAGGTTACAGTCTCGAATCCCTACCTATGGTGAATTAGGTGTTATCAGCTGGGGTGGCAGGGGACACTAAAACTGAGCTCAGCACCAGGGGACAAGGAGGAGAGAGTTCAGACTCCTATTAACTGCCTAGTAATTCCTGCTGAGAAGTGTATGGATGTTGGGCAAGGACAGGATTGAACTTGGCTGTGACACCCTAGTGGTCAAATAGCACTCACTGTCTGGTTTCACACATGAAGGATAGATTACTGCAAGGATGATTCAGCAAGGAATCAACATCTACCGAAAAGAAGGTGATGGCAAGAGAAAAAAAAACATTCTTACTCCTTTAGGGCACCGACCATCATTCTGTGAATGAGCAGACAGGAGACCCCTGACAATATCCCACTGTGAATAATTGCAAGGAGGCAAAAATAACCAGGTTAGGCAACAACTTCTTCAATTTTCTCTCTATTGTTGTTCCTCCCTCTGAGTTCCCGGGCATGGCTTACCATCTCTGCTCAGTGATCTGGCAGAAATCAGGAGCTCACCATTTATAGCTTCCAGGAAACTCAAAACAAAATTTACTATTTCCCACATCAGCTATCTTTGTTTCTTGGATTCAAATTGTTGACCAATGCTGAATGAAGCACAGTTATATGCTGTGGATTTGTATCCACCAGGAAATAGGCTTCCTACTGGTCAAACTCAATTACGCAACCCCACCAATCAAAACAAGGAGACTCTTCAATTAGAGTCAAAGGTCGCACTGCTGAATATTATTGCATAGATTTTCAAACTTGGGTCCCCAAACCCTGGGCTATCTGCTGGAAGTGGCTGAAGGTCATAAGATTTCTGTATCTGTTTATTTACTTGCAAGCTATTTCTACTGCTGCTCTCTGAAATGACTGTACTCTTTTCCTTGGGTATCTGATACAGTTTTTCATAACGGAGGACAGCGAGTCCTCAGGAGTGTGTCAGTATTTGCAGAGGGCTGCCCCCCCGCCACACTGAAAAGTTTATACACATTGTTTGCAATGCACCAACCATCCTATAATCCTAGCACATTGACATATACATGAACCATCCTTTAAAGTAAAATATATACCAGTACTTATTTTCCTAAATACCGCAAGATTCCCGGGAGACAATGACCCCAATATTTATGGAGAGGTAGGGAGAGTGTAGCAGGTTGAAAACCCGGAAAGCCCAGGGATGTAGAGTTCCTGCCGATAGTAACGGCAGGACCTCATTTACATTTTCTTCTTCCATTTCCTGCCTGGCACCGCAGCCCGGCCGGCGGGATATTACATTTAAATCAGGCTCCCAGCTGCACTGTGAGATCCAGATTTAAATATGATAATGAAGTGCTCCACCTCTCCAAGACGTGACACATGCACGCCTCACAGCCTGCTGCAGTACAAATGGCGGCAGTCATATATCCGGTGGGTTCAGGAAGCGTTTCCCGATTGAAAATTTTTAATTTCCCCCCCTCCCCCCCGCCCATTGTGGGGGCTTAATATCGAGGCCAATAATTCTGTATTGGCATTGTTCACAATACTGAACTTCAACATATATTCTTGTGTCATAGCATCATAACATCACTATAGAATCTAATCCCAACAAGGTGTCTGTTCTTTAGTAAACAACTATGCGAAAATGCAGATTTGGTGAGAGTGAATGAGAAACATTTAGGAAATGTTCAGTAAACATGTGTCATTTGCATTCTAGGATGTCCCGATTTGAACAGCACATAGTAATCCTACCTTCAGACTTATCAAAAAACCACTGTCATTAACATAAATAAAATTAATAATTTTTTATGGCAAATTCCAAATGGATTTTGACCAATGAGTCAAAGATCATTAGTATTATCGGTTACCGTCTACTATAGGAAATAATTTGTGGCATTAAAGCTCCAGTGAAAATACATGCATAAAATCTCTCTGACTGTTTTGGTTACTAGATGCGATGCCAGTGCACAATTGAGCCATACAGACCATAAGAGTCACCAGCTTCAGTCCTCATTTGTGCTGGGTTAACTGATATCAGCCAAAGCAGAGGTAGGGTTGCTACAGTTGACCTCAGTGTCCCTGGATTAGAGAAGCGAGAGAACAAAATGCCTGCCAACCTTTACTGTCTAGGGTTAGACATTAAAAATGGATACCTAGGTATGGTACCAAAGGACAGTTGATGCTGTGGAACCCTCTGACAGCATGTGTCAACGCCTTCAGGTGGGAATTCCCCCTCCTCCCCCAACAATCTGCACTGAAACCTTTGATTCCTTGCTGGATTAGGGGTCCAATGGTACTGGGTGGTCTCCTATAGCTCACCCAATGGGACATCATAACTGAGCCCAATTATGTCCTCACACCATGTCACCTGCTCACATCACCCAGTGATCAGATGTAAGATCCCTGGCCCAGGGGTGCTGAGGTCCTGTAGTACCCGACTTTCATCTCAGCTGAGCCCAGCGAATTCAACAATTACAGATCAAACTTGGGATCTTACTGGTCTGTACATCTCAGCCAATCATCAGACAACTGACTGAACTATCAAGGAAGTTGTTTTTTAATGCCTAAATATATATCTTAAAAAAAGAACTAAGCCTTTCAGTATTTGCAATATATTTTCTTTGAGTATGTAGCTCATTCTTACCTTCAGCTTCATATTCTTCACCTTCAGTGGAAGCCTTCCATTTCTAAAGAAAGAAATAGAACCAAGTCAATCAATTTGAACTTTAATTTATATCATGCCTTCATCACAAACACCATTTTAAAATGTGTGAACATCACAGAACCCAGTGACAAGAAGTAAGGGATAATGAGACAACCCCTCTTTTTGTAGGAAGGACCTGAGAAAACTGGAAATCTCTAGTCTTGTAATATTTTTGAAAAGGAAATTGCATTTATATAGTGCCTTTCACAACCTCAGTATGTCCCAAAGCACTTTACAGCCAATGAAGTAACTTTCTGAAGTGTAATTACTGTTATAATCATCATCATAGGCAGTCCCTCGTATCGAGGATGATTCGTTTCCACGTCAAAAAGGGATGAGTTCACAGATGTTTCAATGAAGGACCCTGATTAAATCCTGAAAGGTGGAAGATGTCTGTGCGTGGATTTTTTTAACGTGTGGTGGCTGTTGCACACCAGCCACCACGCGGGCTTGACAGAGCTAGAACTTGGTCCAGTGACAAGGATTAACCAAGACAACTGGAGACCAGCTCTGCTGCACGGACTTAGTATGCACACAATTGCAGTGTGGGCTGACCCGTGCTGCCCCTGGGCCCTCGCCTCTTCTGGCCCCAAACTCACGCCTCTCCTGGGCCCCGATCACATCGCTCCACGATCACTCGCCGCTCCTGCTGTACCTGCCCACGCTCCAATCAGCGACCTGGACCTTGATGACGTCCAATCCAATCGCCCTCTTCGCTGCCATTGCCCTTCTGCACTAGCTCAGGCTGTACCTTGCAATGGTATGCTGCCACGTTGCTCCAGGCCACCGCTCACCTTTTATGGCCCCGACCTGCCGCTGGCGGTCTCTCGCAGGTCGGGGCCGCCAGGAAATATGGCAGCCAATTTGTGCACACCAAGGTAAATGGAAATAAATGACCAGTTAATCTATTTTAATGATGTTGGTTGAGGGATAAATATTGGCCAGGATGCCAGGAAAACTCCCCTGCTCTTCTATAAATAGTGCCATGGGATCTTTTATATCCACCTGAAAGAGCAAAGCCTCGGTTTAATGTCTCATTTTATGATGGCACTTCTGACAGTGCAGCACTCCCTCAGTACATCAGTGAAGTGTCAGCCTAGATTATGTGCTCAAGTCACTGGAACCCAAGAATGTCTGACCCAGAGGTAAGAGTGCTACCACTGAGCTATGGCTGCCACCTTAAGTAAATAGAAGAAGCATGAGTTACAAGAGTGTATTTCATTTAAACAAATACATAACGGGTAAGCCAATTCGTAGGGCTTTTCCTGAAGTGTGTTAAGAGTGGCACCAAGTACACACTTCCATTGGTGATCCTTGCAGAGGTTCAACTTCCGTGCCCAATAGAAACATTTACTATCAGCAGGCAAAAGACAAGCAAGTCTCTCATACCAGCTGATTGTGAATCTTAGTTTGGCAGAAAGCTATGGATGAATATGCAAACGCGCTGTTTGCAAGAAGCAGGAAGTGTAAATGGGAGAAAACAGTTGCCTAAGATTACTCCCTAAACATAAATAAGGTACAACAATATAACAACGCAGAATGGGATTCTATCAATGGCAGTAAGCCAGATTGTTTGTATCTAAATACACTCGATTCTCTCTGAAGTCCAGATAACAGCCGACCTGATGCAGGCACAGAATTATCAGCCACATCACTTCAGGTTCATTCTAATTAGATTCAATTCAGATCCAGGCTCAGTAATATTCAGTGCAGGAGGGCAACGGCAGCGAAGAGGGCGGCTGGATTGGACATCATCAAGGTCCAGGTCGCTGATTGGAGCGTGGGCAGGTACAGGCTCAGTAATATTCAGTAATATAGAGCTCTGTATGTTGTCTTATCAATCAATTCACCTTATTTCTCTTAAAAAAACTGCAGCATATTAGGAATCAATGTATAAAAGTATGAAGGGTGCTTTTACTTAGTCCCCCTCAAAACCATACTACAAAAACATTAAACAATGTTTTGATATAGCAAGTGCTAATGGAGTAATAACCTTCTCAAAATAAAATGGATTATGAATTACAATCATCATCATAGGCAGTCCCTCGGAGTCGAGGATGACTTGCTTCTACACTAAAAATGAGTTCTTAGGTGACTGAAGAGTCCAATGCGGGACCTACAGTGTCTGTCACAGGTGGGGCAAACAGTGGTTGAAGGAACACGTGGGTGGGGTGCCTGGGTTGCCATGCGCTCCTTTAGCCGTCAACGCTTGGCTTCAGCTTGCTCTCGGTGAAGAGACTCGAGGTGATCAGCGCCTTCCCAGATGCTTTTTCTCCACTTTGGGCGGTCTTGGGCCAGGGATTCTCAAGTGTCGGTAGGGATGTTACATTTTTCAAGGAGGCGTTGAGGGTGTCCTTGAAACATTTTCTCTGCCCACCTGGGGCTCCCTTGCCGTGTCGGAGCTCCGAGTAGAGCGCTTGTTTTGGGAGTCTCATGTCAGGCATGCGGGCGATGTGGCCCGTCCAGCGGAGCTGATCAAGTGTGATCAGCGCTTCGATGCTGGGGACGTTGGTGCATCTATCCTGCCAATGGATTTGCAGGATCTTGCGGAGGCAGCGTTGGTAATACTTCTTCAGTGTTTAGAGGTGCCTGCTGTACATAGTCCATGTCTCTGAGCCATATAGGAGGGTGGGTATCACCACTGCTCTGTAGACCATGAGCTTGGTGCCGGGTTTGAGGTCCTGGTCTTCAAACACTCTATTCCTCAGGTGACTGAAGGCTGCACTGGCACACTGAAGACACTGACCTTTGGCCAGGTCCCTTCGGCCCATCACCCGTGGGACTGGTCGGAGTGAGCTAATAATGACTGAGATGAGAGGACCGAGTGTAATGTATCCACTGCTGACAATACAGCTGCAGAGGACAACGAGAAAGCGGAGGACGGCAAGAGATGAATTACAAGACTAACTATTAGTACATTAATGTTATTCATAAAATACTGATTTTCTTGAGATTCATTTTCATTTTAAGGTTTTATAAAAAAAAGTTTAAAATGGATCCAGTTAGGAAATAAATGACTGAATAAACTAGAGACATGGCATTGTGTGGAACCTGCAAAAATCCCAGCACACACATTATCAATGTGCAGAATTGTTCAGCATTTTATGATCTTACTGATTGATTTTCAATTGCATTTCAGAGTCAGAATTTCAAGGTTTTTCCTATTGATGATGTTTTATAGACATGTCCAAAGACAAAGAAGGGCATCTAGCTGATGCTAATTGTAAAGAAGTGGCTTCTCGGCAAAGCCTCTTCATTATGGTTGCTGCTCACACCACAGTAGAGTCACCTGATCAACTGGAATATATTTAGCTTTGATCCGAACATATACACGTCCTAGAGTTAAATTTAATATGCCCTACATCTAGGCAGTCTGCTCAAATCAGCATCATCAGCCAGATAGTAAACTAGATAGACTGCGTCCATAACAGCAGTTAGTATAATACTGCAGTCTATAAAATAGTACCTATGAATACAGGGTATCTGCAGATGGGAACCTATCTAATTGAAAATAGAGGCATCATTTAATCTGCATGGTTTCCATAGAAACAGGATTAAATATAGTGGCTTTAAAAAAAGAGCAGCAGCTGGTGGAATATTTCAATTACCCCGTTACTGAGCACTGCCCTCGTCGGCAATGTAAAAGTCGTAAAATAATCTGAGTGTTTTGGTACTTTCCTTCACTGACATACACAGTATTTAATGGAACCCTGATTGAAACCTTGATTACTTTCTTTAGGAAAAGAAAAAAATATGCACATCATAATCCAATGAGAAAACTAATTTGTGAATAATATTTATCTCTATTATTCAATACACTGACTAAAGGGTACACCTTCCCCATGTATAAATATTGTTCAGAAAACTGTTTTGCTCATTTGGTCTGTAAATGAAACAATAAACAAAACATGAAATTATTTTTGAAATGACAAAAATCACACAGTATTTTAGCATGTCTTTATTGTCATAATCATTTCAAAATGACCATACTTGCTTTGAATTCTAACCCACAATCTGAAGCAGTGGAACTGGTTGCAATACCTACAAAAAAGATTATATTTCATTTCGGTGATCAAAACGCATTCCCCAGTAAACCTTTATTTTGTGGAAGGGGGTTTAATGAGGTGCAATGGAAACTGTAGTTTATCCCATGCACAAGAAAAATGTCACTATTGTTTTGATAGCAGTATAACACAACTCACCTCCCATGCATCAAAATTTCAACCTAAGTACCCTTGCAGACCTTGTGCTGTGTGCCATGGTTACAAACAAGTCTACCACAGCAGAAATGCAAGAACGAGCAGGCAGAATATGCCATGCTACTAATGCATCATGAACTTAGTTTGTTTAGCAAGATTAGTATACAATGAATGAAATAGTTTGTTTATTCTATATATCGGAATGGTTAAAAAAAAGCATATGGGATTACTGGGCTTCATAAATAGAGGCATAGAGTACAAAAGCACTCTATAAAACACTGGTTCAGCCTCAACTGGAGTATTGTGTCCAATTCTTGGCACCACACTTTAGGAAGGATGTGAAGGCCTGAGAGAGGGTGCAGAAACGATTTACAAGAATGGTTCTAGGGATGAGGGACTTCAGTTACATGGATAGACTGGAGAAGCTGGAGTTGTTCTCCTTAGAGCAGAGAAGGTTGAGAGGAGATTTGATAGAGGTGTTCAAAATCATGAGGGGCCTGGACAGAGTAGATAGAGAGAAACTGTTCCCATTGGCGGAAGGGTCAACAACCAGAGGACACAGATTGAAGGTGATTGACAGAAGAACCAAAGGCGACATGAGGAAAAGCTTTTTAACGCACCGAGTGGTTATGATCTGAAATGCACTGCCTGAAAGGGTGGTGGGGGCAGATTCAATTGTGGCTTCCAACAGGTAGTTGAAGGAAAAACATTTGCAGGGCTACGGGGAACGGGCAGGGGAGTGGGACTAGCTGAAGTGCTCTTGCAGAGAGTCGGCATTGACTCAATGGGCTGAATGGCCTCCTTCTGTGCTGTAACCATTCTATGATTCTATGTGGATAATGCTCACTGGGCCACATTTATTGCCCATCCTTAGATGTCCTGAAAAGCCTTCTTAAGTCGTAGTGACTGTTTTTACAATTGAGTTGCTTGCTAGACCACTTCAGAGGGCATTAAAGCCAACCACATAAAGTGGAACTGGAGTCACTTGCAGGCCAGGCTGGGCAGAGGTGGCAGGTACAGGTGGCAGGGTTACTTTCCCTGAAGTGAACCAGTTGGGATTTTATGATAAACCAGCAGCTTTCATGGAAAAAATAATTTTGGCGCTAACCATAAATTACCAAATTTATTTAATTCAATTCCATAACTTGCCATGTTGCGAATCCAGTGTCTTAACCACTACACTACTACCATAGCTTATTTTATTTCATTCATTGTACATCATATTGCACATTAATATGCAATTTGTTTGTACTAAATGTAATTTGTCATCTGTCTCACAATGTATAACTGATTTAAATTTTTCTGTAAATTGTTAACCGCATAGCCTATTTCTACCACTCTTCCTGTTTTAGTGTCCTCTGTAAATTTGGCAACCTTGCAATTAGTTTTGGCATGCATTTATATAACTAGAAACAACAGGGATACAAGGACTTAGACCATAGAAACATAGAAAGTAGGTGCAGGAGTTGTCCTTTCGGCCCTTCGAGCCTGCACCGCCATTCAATGAGTTCATGGCTGAACTCTAGGTAGGTACTCTACTCAATACCTTCACTCAGTTTGACATCAGACCTCTCACTTATATACTACTTATCCAGTCCAAGTTCCACTTAAAAAAAAGCACAAATTTGCTTCCTCGGACACAGCTACCTTGCAGACGGGTGCAGAGAGGGTCTATGCAAACAGTCAGATCAGACAGACCGAGCCTCAGTGGGCCAGGATCTCACCTTATTTAGGGGGAAATACAGGACAGCAAGAATGAGGCCAGAAACTTGATTTGCACTATTAAAGGTGGATTGTGGTGGGGAACAGAATTGTAGACAGCACGACAGAGGATGCCAAAGCCATTACTTCGCACCCACTGAGAGATTGCGAGAGTCACTTGGTGTGGTTATTTATTTATTTCCCCCCCTGTGATTTCTTGCACCAAATGGTAAAAAGAGGAACAATGGAGTTTTCCCAAGAGAGAAAAATAAATCTCACAAGCTTTCAGAATTTCCTTTGCCAGTAAACGCTTAATAGCGGAACCGTTGGTTTTCTAAAAAGCCTGGTGGTGAAATTTTTCCCAAAATCTAGTTATAAAATTCACAACTTACCTAAATTGGCTCTCTATCATCATTCAAAAAGGTCTATTTAATAAACAGCTAGAATGATAGCTACACAGTGATGGAACTAGAATGTTGTACTTGCAGGAATTCAAATAACGCTATTCAATCACACTATTCAATATGACTATTGCTGTTGGGTATTTGGCAAGAGGTATTCAGGCATCCTGTACTTTGAATAACACATTGAAGAACAGCTCACAACTATTTAATTATATAATGGTGGGTTAAAAAATTCACACGGCATGGAACAAAATGGCCCTGGCCTTCAAATAACATGAATGATCTCTTACTGGCAGTGGGAACTATGTATTTTAATGTCATGAAGGCTATTTTGTGAACGATCAAGAGGACAGAATGGTTTGATACAAGTCAGTATTTATTGAAGCCCGTGTGGAAGGCAGAGCACTGCAAATACATTATTCAGATGGACACATGCACAGCTGAACCAAAGAACAGATGGCACAGTTTAGTATTCTAGACCATATCCTTTGCACTGAAAAATGCACATGCTACACTTGCTACTGTTTACTTGTCATACCCTCTTTCACCCTTTATGCATAAACCGACCAACCTTTTGCACTTCACCATCTGTTTCATAGAACCAGACCCTTATTCATAAATTAAGGATACCCAAATAATTGTTACAAAAACCTAGCCTTTGTCAGCATCCCATTAACATAACACTAAAGAAGCAAAGATCAATGCATGCAGCATAATCACATCGATGTTTGGAGATAAGAAAAGAAACTAAATATTTGAAACCGTTAACTTTGTATTTTCTTTTGTAAATCCAGGCCTGCACTGTTTGAATCTACGATGAATTTAGGATTGTGGCATTAAGACCTTCTCTGGATTCCTATAGAATATCATGCTGATCGTACAGTTTTGCTGTTGCTTATTTGCAGCAGAGCAGCACTGTGGCTATTTCATTAATCTCAGGTCAGCCTATCCGCAAATTGTAAACATCTTAGCATTTGGTTAGTAAGAGATCATCTCAAAAGGTCAAAAAGACTATTCCCAAATGTACAACACTGAAGAGTATTTCTCCATCTAATGTAAGTATGAACATCAAATCATAGTTAATTACACCACAAATGTATACATTTAGGGCCCTAGTTTCCACATGATTCGTGCCTGATTTTTAGGAGCAACTGGTGGAGAACGGACTATTTTAGAAATCGCAATTCTCCACATTTTTTTTTCTGCAGTTCTAGTCAGGTAGAACAGTTCTAGTTTAGAACAGAATTTTTTCTTCAAAAGGGGGCGTGTCCGGCCACTGACGCCTGATTTGAAAGTTTCCACAGTGAAAATGTACTCCAAACTAAAGTAGAATGGCACCAGTGAAGATTTTTGTAGAACTGAAAAAACCTGTTCTACACATTAAAAAATCAGGCGCAGGTTACAAATTAGGCGTCCAGAATGAGGTGGGGGGGAAGGGAACTCATTAAATTCGACAATAAATCCTTATTTATACTTCTACAAATATTATACAAATAAATCCAACCTGAATAAACATTTATAAGCCAAGAAAAGATTAAATAAACCATCTTCCTACCTGTGTGAAAGTGCTTCAGCCAGGGAGAATTCTGCAGCTGTTCGTGCCGCTGAGCAAGAGAGGGAGGGAGAGAGAGAGAGAGAGGGAGGGAGAGAGAGAGAGGGAGGGAGAGAGGGGAGAGGGGAGGGGAGAGAGAGAAGGGGAGGGAGAGGGGAGGGGAGAGAGAGAAGGGGAGGGAGAGGGGAGGGGAGAGGGGAGGGGAGGGGAGAGGGGAGGGGAGGGGGAGAGGGGAGGGGAGGGGGGGAGAGGGGAGGGGAGGGGGAGAGGGGAGGGGAGGGGGGGAGAGAGGAGGGGGGAGGGGGGGGGAGAGGGGAGGGAGGAGGGGGAGCGGGTGTCGGGTCGGGGGGGGAGCGGGTGTCGGGTCGGGGGGGGGGGAGTGGGTGTCGGGTCGGGGGGGGGAGGAACGGGTGTCGGGTGGGGGGGGGGAGCGGGTGTCGGGGGGAGAGGGTGTCGGGTCGGAGGGGGGAGCGGGTGTCGGGTCGGGGGGGGAGCGGGTGTCGGGTCGGGGGGGGGAGCGGGTGTCGGGTCGGGGGGGGAGCGGGTGTTGGGTCGGGGGGGGAGCGGGTGTCAGGTCGGGGGGAGCGGGTGTCGGGTCGGGGGGGAGCGGGTCTCGGGGCGGGGGGGGAGCGGGTGTCGGGTCGGGGGGGGGCGGGAGCGGGCCTCGGGTCGGGTCGGGGCGGGGGGGGGGAGCGGGTCTCGGGCGGGGCGGGGGGGAGCGGGTCTCGGGTGTCGGGTCGGGGCGGGGGGGGGGGGAGAGCGGGTGTCGGGTCGGGGCAGGGGGGTTGGGGGACGGGTGTCGGGTCGGGGCGGGGTGGGGGGGAGCGGGTGTCGGGTCGGGGCGGGGTGGGGGGGACGGGTGTCGGGTCGGGGCGGGGTGGGGGGGAGCGGGTGTCGGGTCGGTCTGGTCGGGGGGGGGGGGGGGGGGAGCGAGTGTCGGGTCTGGTCGGGCGGGGAGCAGGAGCTGGCCGTGGGAGGAGCCTCATTCACGCAGCCCCAGTGAGGCCATTGGGCCAGGGCTAGGGGCTGCGTGCTTCGGGCCCCTCCCACACAGTTCGGCCGGCGCCTGGAGCGACTGCACTTGCGTGCCGACTGTAGCGCGCATGTGCAGAGGTCCCGGCACTGTTTTCAGCGCCGGGACCTGGCTCCGCCCCCCCCACAGCTCGTGCTGGCTGCGCCGAGTGCCACAGGACCTGTAAGTCGGTGGAGAATACCGAGGATTTTTTTAGGCGCCGTTTTAGGCGCGAAAAACGGGCGCCCAGCTCGGAGGGGCGCCCGTTTTTTTTCTTGTGGAAACTTGGGCCCTTAGAGACATTTCTATTACTTTTAGAAACAGTTTCTACTGCATTGAAAACAATGGCATTTTATAATATTTGAATGGTACAGAATAAAAGTTTATGTATCTGGTGTAGAAATGAACCACCACTATGCTGAACTATCCAGAAATAGAGGAATTAAAGTGGCCACAACTGAATGGTTTGAGACACAATTTATGACATGTTTAGACACAATAAATCCTTGGCTTCAAAAGCTATTGCTTTCATAGAAATATAGTTGTATTACTAGAGCTGCATTATCATTTGTCAGTTAAGATGCAGTTTTAGAATTTTAGTTTTTTTTAAGGAAAACACCATTCGAGTAAAAGGTACGAGAGTGCTATATTCTTTTTTTGGAGCAGCATGATCCTTCTGTAACACATGATCCTTTTCTTATTTACTTTTACTTTCATATTAGAAAGCAAAGGAATATGATAGCCAAATGGTTTTGTTGTGAAATTTAATTCACTTCTGCAGTTCGACCTGGAGTAGATTTTCATCTTTACCACTTTGACTAAAAATATCCATTGGAGCTCAGAGGTCGCACACCTGTAAGAGCCAGCAGAAGTTCCCTTCCTCTTACATTAATAGAAGGAAAATAGGGTAGGCTCTGTTACAGGTATGTGAATCTCGGTGCCTGATTTTACTCTCCGTGTTCCTCCCAGGTGATGCTTTACACCCAGGTGGTAGAGATGGAAATCTACCCGCGGTGTACACTAAACCCTTGATAACAACTAGACTATGCTTAGATATGTGCCCGAATCCTTAAACAGCATTTCAAAATAGTTCTAATTGGTACCTCCGGGACGTGTGAGCAATTCCATTTTGTTTTCCATTACAGAAAAAAGCTTGTCTCACTGCCATTTATATTCCTTCAGAGTCGAGAATGAGGTTAGATCTATTAGAGAGTCTATTACGGCCATTCTTCTACAAATATTTTCATAAAAGCAGAATTGGTAAGTACATGTTTTCAGAGGACATGGGGAGAAGTTGGCTCCGTTCCAAGATAAGAGGCCATGACTTCCCTCTCTTTCAGAGGATTTTGGTTTTGTATATAAAAAAAATTACTCTTCACATCAAGACATTATTTGAGGGCAGAGAAACCCAAGGCAAACAACAAAAAGGGCCACAGTACAGCAAAGTTCTAAAAGGACAAAGGGTGTTAAAAAAACAAGTCTGAGGCTTTGTGTCTTAATGCAAGGAGTATCCGTAATAAGGTGGATGAATTAACTGTGCAAATAGATGTTAACAAATATGATGTGATTGGGATTACAGAGAAGTGGCTCCAGGATGATCAGGGCTCAACATCCAGGGGTATTCAACATTCAGGAAGGATAGAGCAAAAGGAAAAGGAGGTGGGGTAGCATTGCTGGTTAAAGAGGAGATTAATGCAATAGTTAGGAAGGACATTAGCTTGGATGATGTGGAATCTATATGGGTAGAGCTGCAGAACACCAAAGGGCAAAAAACATTAGTGGGAGTTGTGTACAGACCTCCAAACAGTAGTAGTGATGTTGGGGAGGGCATCAAACAGGAAATTAGAGGTGCATGCAATAAAGGTGCAGCAGTTATAATGGGTGACTTTAATATGCACATAGATTGGGCTAACCAAACTGGAAGCAATACGGTGGAGGAGGATTTCCTGGCGTGCATAAGGGATGGTTTTCTAGACCAATATGTCGAGGAACCAACTCGGGGGGAGGCCATCTTAGACTGGGTGTTGTGTAATGAGAGAGGATTAATTAGCAATCTCGTTATGCGAGGCCCCTTGGGGAAGAGTGACCATAATATGGTGGAATTCTGCATTAGGATGGAGAATGAAACAGTAAATTCAGAAACCATGGTCCAGAACTTAAAGAAGGGTAACTTTGAAAGTATGAGGTGTGAATTGGCTAGGATAGATTGGCGAATGATACTTAAGGGGTTGACTGTGGATGGGCAATGGCAGACATTTAGAGACCGCATGGATGAACTACAACAATTGTACATTCCTGTCTGGCGTAAAAATAAAAAAGGGAAGGTGGCTCAACCGTGGCTATCAAGGGAAATCAGGGATAGTATTAAAGCCAAGGATGTGGCATACAAATTGGCCAGAAAAAGCAGCGAACCCGGGGACTGGGAGAAATTTAGAACAGCAGAGGAGGACAAAGGGTTTGATTAGGACAGGGAAAATGGAGTACGAGAAGAAGCTTGCAGGGAACATTAAGACAGATTGCAAAAGTTTCTATAGATATGTAAAGAGAAAAAGGTTAGTAAAGACAAACGTAGGTCCCCTGCAGTCAGAATCAGGGGAAGTCATAATGGGGAACAAAGAAATGGCAGACCAATTGAACAAGTATTTGGTTCGGTATTCACTAAGGAGGACACAAACAACCTTCCGGATATAAAAGGGGTCAGAGGGTCTAGTAAGGAGGAGGAACTGAGGGAAATCCTTATTAGTCGGGAAATTGTGTTGGGGAAATTGATGGGATTGAAGGCCGATAAATCCCCAGGGCCTGATGGACTGCATCCCAGAGTACTTAAGGAGGTGGCCTTGGAAATAGCGGATGCATTGACAGTCATTTTCCAACATTCCATTGACTCTGGATCAGTTCCTATTGAGTGGAGGGTAGCCAATGTAACCCCACTTTTTAAAAAAGGAGGGAGAGAGAAAACAGAGAATTATCGACCGGTCAGCCTGACCTCAGTAGTGGGTAAAATGATGGAATCAATTATTAAGGATGTTATAGCAGCGCATTTGGAAAGAGGTGACATGATAGGTCCAAGTCAGCATGGATTTGTGAAAGGGAAATCATGCTTGACAAATCTTCTGGAATTGTTTGAGGATGTTTCCAGTAGAGTGGACAAGGGAGAACCAGTTGATGTGGTATATTTGGACTTTCAGAAGGCTTTCGACAAGGTCCCACACAAGAGATTAATGTGCAAAGTTAAAGCACATGGGATTGGGGGTAGTGTGCTGACATGGATTGAGAACTGGTTGGCAGACAGGAAACAAAGAGTAGGAGTAAATGGGTACTTTTCAGAATGGCAGACAGTGACTAGTGGGGTACCGCAAGGTTCTGTGCTGGGGCCCCAGCTGTTTACACTGTACATTAATGATTTAGACGGGGATTAAATGTAGTATCTCCAAATTTGCGGATGACACTAAGTTGGGTGGCAGTGTGAGCTGCGAGGAGGATGCTCAGAGGCTGCAGAGTGACTTGGATAGGTTAGGTGAGTGGGCAAATGCATGGCAGATGAAGTATAATGTGGATAAATGTGAGGTTATCCACTTTGGTGGTAAAAACAGAGAGACAGACTATTATCTGAATGGTGACAGATTAGGAAAAGGGGAGGTGCAACGAGACCTGGGTGTCATGGTACATCAATCATTGAAGGTTGGCATGCAGGTACAGCAGGCGGTTAAGAAAGCAAATGGCATGTTGGCCTTCATAGCGAGGGGATTTGAGTACAGGGGCAGGGAGGTGTTACTACAGTTGTACAGGCCCTTGGTGAGGCCACACCTGGAGTATTGTGTACAGTTTTGGTCTCCTAACTTGAGGAAGGACATTCTTGCTATTGAGGGAGTGCAGCGAAGGTTCACCAGACTGATTTCCAGGATGGCGGGACTGACCTATCAAGAAAGACTGGATCAACTGGGCTTGTATTCACTGGAGTTCAGAAGAATGAGAGGGGACCTCATAGAAACGTTTAAAATTCTGATGGGTTCAGACAGGTTAGATGCAGGAAGAATGTTCCCAATGTTGGGGAAGTCCAGAACCAGGGGTCACAGTCTAAGGATAAGGGGTAAGCCATTTAGGACCGAGATGAGGAGAAACTTCTTCACCCAGAGAGAGGTGAACCTGTGGAATTCTCTACCACAGAAAGTTGTTGAGGCCAATTCACTAAATATATTCAAAAAGGAGTTAGATGAGGTCCTTACCACTAGGGGGATCAAGGGGTATGGCGAGAAAGCAGGAATGGGGTACTGAAGTTGCATGTTCAGCCATGGACTCATTGAATGGCGGTGCAGGCTAGAAGGGCCGAATGGCCTACACCTGCACCTATTTTCTATGTTTCTATGTTTCTATGAATTATCAGGGCAGCTCCTGAAGAACTACAATCAACAAGTGAAACTGTGGAGTTTGTCTGGTTATACTCCAACAGTACCCCTTTGCACACATGGGAGTCCCTGAGCCTTGGCTCTGCCAACTAGTGCTCAAGCTCTCTGGACTTAAGTGACTGGGATATGTCCCCATGGAACGAGAATGTGCAGTCCATATTGGGCAAACAAAAACCTTGCCGATAGGTTTGCATTTGTCAGTAGTTTGAATTAGAGACTCCTAAACATGGTGATGAGTTTCTGTCGTGTCACACACCAGCTGACCAAAAGAATAAAAACAATGACAGGCTATAGTCTAATTGTTTCTTTGTTGGTGGGATTCAGATATCAACTGAACGTGAAAGTTGAGCTAATGCTTTCTGGTAATGCATTCAGATTCACGTTTCAACTTTCGAGTACCACATAAATAAACCATACTTCATAAAACATTAAATCAATCTCCCAACTTACAGACCAAACTGCATAATATTCAGTAAGCTTTAATAGACCACGTAACTTTAGGACTATCAAAACTATACACTGCAAAAATTTTGGAAACCAAAAAATGAATATTCTTGGCACCATTAGATGAAAGATTCAATTGTATGTATGAAGTCGAAAGTTCTTCTGACCTACAGTTGCACCGACAAGAGTTTATGGTTATTGTCCGGGATGAATTTCTGCTTTGATCTTATTCTTAAAGCAAATTATACTTACAGGCAATGCTGTGGGAAGATCAGGCAATTATATTCATTGCTTTCATCAGCAATGCCATTATCTTAGAAATGGCATTATATAAAATGGTAGCAAACTGAGTTGAACATAGGGTTAGATTCCACATTAGATTCCAAACCTGAATTTTGGAGTTTCAGTTAATACACAGAATATTTTGCTTTGATCCACTTTGACAAAATGTCCTGAAACAGGCATTGCTACACTGCTGCAATGTTCTCCAGAATTACAGTGGATCGTGTGTGTGTGAAATGACAGTGGTAGTGCATAGCAGTCCAGGGAGGCAATAATTGCCTGTATCTATGGAACTGTCGACATCCGGACTGTTCAGCTCTTTTTAAAGCATGAATTCCCAGCAATATTTGCAAAAATTCTTACTTTGAATGTTACAGTATGGACAAAAGTATTAGTGGAAATCCCACTCTGCATTAACAAGGCCTAGATCCTTCGTTTGGACAAGTTGTTTCCCCTGACAGTTTTGCCTATCGATTTTCTTCTGTTCTTCCTCTCTTGAAAGCATTGGCTCTTTGTTGAGTACAGTTCAACGTCTGTGTGATGCCCACCTGCACTTCTCTCAAGTTGCCACTATTCACGTGAGCCTTGAAACTGAGTTTCAGCAGACTATTCTATCACAAAGATACCACAGCTAAATTTGATTCATCCCGTATCCGATGTTTGCCCATTTACTGAGTAATGATCAGAGCCTAACCAATTTCCTACAGAAATTCACTGATACTAGTGAACTATTCAGACCAAGTAATCTTGTTGTAATCTCAATAACAATGAATAAAAGCACACTGGACTAATATAGGGTTCAAGTTTCGGACCCCCGCTAGAACGGCGCACATTGGAGAGGCCCGCCTAATTTGTAGAACAAAAATTGGGCCGAACACTTACCTCGCGATTCTCCGATATTTGTAGGCCGGTTTCCAGCTTGGTGCGGCGCAGCAGGAGCTGCTGGGGACGGAGCTACAGCCCTGCATCAAAAACAGTGCCAGCAGCTGCGCACATGCACAGTGGAGGCTGCGCACGTGCGCAGTAGCTTCTGGCCCTCCCAGCGCGTCCTGTCTCCGGGCGATGACCCTATCCCTGGTCGAAGGGACGTCGTCCATATCCCGGGCCGAGTGGCCTGACACATCTTATCTTGTCGGCTGCGGGTCCGCCCACCCACCCGGCATTTCGCTGGGGGCGGGCCCCGCCCAAAGTCCTCCATGGCAGCCGGCGTCGTCGTCATCATCGGCGGGGCCCGTTCAGCCTCCCTCCCCCCTCCTCCTCTCCCCCCCTTGCTCTCCCCTCCTCTCTTCTCCACCTCCCTCCTTGCCCCCACTCCCTCCTCCCTCTCCCCTCTTCTCCCCCTCCTCCCTCTCCCCTCCCCCCTCCTCTCTCTCCTCCCCCTCCTCTCTCCTCTCTCTCCCCTCCTCCCCCTCTCCCCCCTCCTACCCCTCTCCCCCTCCTCCCCCCTCTCTCTCTCCCCTCCTCCCCCTCCTCCTCTCCCCCCTCCTACCCCTCTCCTCTCCCCCCACCCCACCCTCTCTCCCCCCACCCCTCGCTGTCAGAAACACAGAAAGACACTGACAGAGAGAGAGACACTGGCGGAGCCCCGTTCCAACACGCTGTTGGAGGGCTCCCGGTGAGTAGAAAGTTAATTTTTTATTTATTGATTGATTTTATATTATTTTAAATTTTTTAATTTTTTTGATTGATTTATTGGTTGGTTTATTGATTCATTTATCATTTATTATTGATGATGGCTCTTTATTTGTAAAAGTGAAGTGTTTAATGCTTGTAAACCCCCCTTCCCCTCCCCCCCACCATCTCTCGTTCCCTACGCCTGATTTATAAGTGTAGGCAAGGTTTTTCTGAGCGTACAAAAATCTACACTTACTCCATTCTAAGTTAATTTGGAGTAAGTTTTTGCTGCCTAAACTTGCAAAACAGGCGTAAGTGGCTGGACACGCCCCCTTTTGAAAAAAAATCTGTTCTAAAATAGAACTATTCTAACTCACTAGTACTGGAGCAAACTAAATGTCGAGAATTTCAATTTCTAAGATGCTCCATTCTAAACTAGTTGCTCTAAAAAAATAGGAGCAACTCAGGCCGAAACTTGAGCCCATAAAGTGCCACCATTAGAATGTTTTGAGCTTACTGTATTATCATATTTAGTTCAAATTCTGCAAAAACACTGCTTCTCTAAAACGGGGTTAAAACTATTAAACAGCACATAAATATGTGAGCTTCCAAAACAAAACAGCATAAAATTCCTGAAATCAGGGGACAATAAGGGCATTAACTGAGCTGAAAGTTGGCATCAAATAAAACGCACATTTTTTAAAGGCCTTGATTAGAAAAAATGAAAAAGTGTGTTGGTTCACTCAAAGAGTACTGAAAAAAAATGGAATTTAGAGGTTATGTCCCATTCAAATTAGAAATACTATATGTGTGGGAGAGAGGAGAAGAAAATAAAAACAAGAACCAGAAAACCATTGGATGAAAAATATATATTTTTGAAGAAATCTTAAAAGTGTAAAGTGTCATCCCGATTTCTGAAGATTTGATTCAAAGCTTACGAGCATATCATGTCGACGGACTACTCTGTGCGGCATTAAAACTGAGCTACTTTATAGAAGTATATAATGGTCAAAGCAAGTTTGATAATAATGGTCAATTTTAGGGACAGGTGACACAACCAGACAACTGAAAAAAACAAGCAGCATCAGATGGGACATATGCCAATCATCAAGAAGAGAATAGAGTCAAGTGTACAACAACAACTTGTATTTACATAACGCCTTTAACGTAGTGAAACGTCTCAAGGTGCTTCACAGGAGTATTAAGAGACAAAAAATTTGACACCAAGCCACATAAGGAGAAATTAGGGCAGGTGACCAAAAGCTTGGACAGAGGTAGGTTTTAAGGAGCGTCTTAAAGGAGGAGAGGTAGAGAGGCGGAGATGCTTAGGTAGGGAATTCCAGAGCTTAGGGCCTAGGCAACAGAAGGCACGACCACCAATGGTTGAGTGATTATAATCAGCGATGCTCAAGAGGGCAGAATTAGAGGAGTGCAGACATCTTGGGGGGTTGTGGGTCTGGAGGAGATTACAGAGATAGGGAGGGGCGAGGCCATGGAAGGATTTGAAAACAAGGATGAGAATTTTGAAATTGAGGCGTTGTTTAACCGGGAGCCAATGTAGGTCAACGAGCACAGGGGTGATGGGTGAACGGGACTTGGTACGTGTTAGGATATGGGCAGCTGAGTTTAGGATCACCTCTAGTTTACGTAGGGTAGAATGTGGGAGGCCAGCCAGGATTGCTTTGGAATAGTCAAGTCTAGAAGTAACAAAGGCATGGACGAGAGCTTCAGCAGCGGTTGAGTTGAGACAAGGGCAGAGATGGGCGATGTTATGGCGGTGTAAATAGACAATCTTAGTTATGCTGTAGATATGTGGTCGAAAGCTAATTTCAGGGTCAAATATGACACCAAGGTTGCGAACCAAGTATGATTCAGCCTCAGATAGAAGTTGGGGAGAGGGACGGAGTCAGTGGCTAGGGAACAGAGTTTGTGGCGGGGACCGAAAACAATGGCTTTGGTCTTCCCAATACTCAATTGGAGAATACGACAGTTTCATCAGACTAAGGAGACTTCTGCCCTCCATCCTATCACAGACCTTCCGTTTTGTTCTTTCCTCCCCTCCCCCCTTTCCCTACGCCTATACTTGCTGAAAAACCTGTTACATCTCTAACTTTTTCCAATTCTGACAAAGGGTCATTGACTGGAAACGTTAACTCTGTTTCTCTCTCCACAGATGCTGCCTGGCCAGCTGAGTATTTCCAGCATTTTCTGTTTTTATCATCAGATTAAGACCATATATAAAAAGATATGAATCTAAGTTTTCAAGCTCAGTGGTCCAAATTTTAAAATAAGTTACTTAAATCAAGAAAAAAGGGCAACACACTAAAACAAGTGTACTTTAAAAAACATGTTCACTTCCAAACAATCTAAGCGTATGATTTACACACCAGTGTGATTTATCAATCCAGCTATACAAGAGTGCTACTATTAGTCAATGCCACATATGCTTTAAAAAATAGGGGGAACAAACTGCACAGTTTGAGACTAATATATGTCTGTTCAATGTCTGTTTATGCCACTTTCATTAATATGCCCAGAAACCGCACCTTCAGCCCCTTTGTCCAGCATTGACTCAAATTATACTTCAGAGCGTGGAAGTACATTTCTGCACTCTGTAGTCACAGAACAAGCTTTGTTAGAATTGAAGAAGCTGAAATTCCACCATCAAGAACCTTGCTGCTTCCAGTGCTGTGTTAATTACACACTGAGTAAACACTAAAGATTTGAAAGGTTTCCCTCTGAATTACTTTAAATAATTCTGGACTGTGTGTAACATGACTATAATCTGAATGAGCTTGTCAACCAGAAGTAATTTTGTGTACTCTTGGCATTCTCCTGTTTCAGTTTGTGCCTATACACAATTTATGGCTGAATAATCAGATTTGTTCCCATCTTTGTTTTTGCTCGGTTGAATGGCATTGCTGAGAAGGAAACTCCAATTAGTTTACAGTTGCTTCCAAATATTCAATAAAATTATAGAGTAGAAAGATGGCTAAAGAATCAAAGCAGCTTTATATCTTCCAAGGCATTGAGCAAATAGTCAAGCCTTTCCCAGTGGTGAATATCAATATTTCATTCATCAGATCTCCAGGTGCTTTTGCAAACTTAGCACTGCAACAGACATTTAATCTTGTTTGTGGTAGGTTCCTCTCACAGCCCCACTTGTTTCATTGTACAGAATATCCTCATTCCCTGTACGGCTCTAAGGAATATGGCAGTCACTTAACTACAAGCCTCTTGAATGTACTATATAGAATACTAGTAATCACATATGATCACCTGCACAGAAGATGTGATTAGCAGTGTGCCAGAAAATGTATATGAACAGAACCAATTTGGTTGGTCAGCTTGGCTGAATTGGTAATGCAAATTGGAAAGTCATTGCAACTGTGACTTCACTTCAAAAAAGTACTTCGTTGGCTGAAAAGTGCTTTGGGGTGTCCTGAGGTCATGAAAGGCACTATATAAATGCAAGTTCTTTCTTTTTTTACACTTCCTCTCAATCTGAAGCTCTCGAAGTCCTTAGAAATGCATTAAAGCACATCACACACAGTGAATTACTTTGAAGCATTTCTGTTACATGGGCAACTGTAGCAACTATTTGTGCACAGCAAGATCACACAAACAATGGTGTGGTTAATGACAAATTAACCTATGTTCTTCTCTAACTGTTTTTTGGCTGAAGGAGGAATGTTGGCCAGGACTCTCTGCTCTTCTTCAAAAATAAGTGGCTGCATATAAAAATTTTAGCAACACCTATAAAGGCTGCTAATATTTTTATTGTTAAAATTTCAGCTTTTACAAAGATTCTTGGCATTACCAACCTGGCACAAGAAAAATAAAAATGGAAACGGCTGGAAATACAGCAAATCTGTTGCTATTCGTACAGGGATAAGATAGGTTAACATTCTAGGTGCAAGAACCTTTCTCAGAATTGAAAACTTTAAGATAATCAAGCTCCTTTGTAGGATGGAAGAGAGGGCAGGGGGGAGGGGGTTGAATGAAAGAAAAAAGGAGAGGAAGTAATAAATACTCTAATCACAGAAAAAGCGAATGGATTGAGTAACCTGCAAAACGCTTAAAAGAACAGTAGTGGATGAAAGTATGAAATATCATCTACTAAGGCAATTAAAAGACATTGGAATAATAAAAGTGTAAATAGCTAAGACACTGAAAACAACAATAACTTATATTTATATAGCACCTTTAATGTAGTGAAATGTGAAATGTCCCAAGACGCTTCACAGGAGCATTATGCGATAAAAATTTGACACTGAGCCAAGTAAGTAGAAATTAGTGCAGGTGACCAAAAGCTTGGTCAAAGAGGTATCTTTTAAGGAGCGTCTTGAAGGAGGAAAGAGATAGAGAGGCAGAGCGGTTTAGGCAGGGAGTTGCAGAGATTGGGGCCTAGGCCACCGAAGGCACGGCCACCAATGGTTGAGCGATTATAATCAGGGATGCTCAGGAGAGTAGAATTAGAGGAGCGCAGACATCTCGGGGGGGGGGGGGGGGCTGGAGGAAATTACAGAGATAGGGAGGAGCAAGGCCATGGAGGGATTTGAAAATAAGGATGAGAATTTTGAAATTGAGGCGTTGCTTAACCGGGAGCCAATGTAGGTCGGCGAGTACAGGGGTGATGGGTTAGGACACGGGCAGCCGAGTTTTGGATCACCTCTAGTTTACGTAGGGTAGAATGTGGGAGGCCAGCCAGGAGTGCGTTGGAATAGTCAAGTCTAGAGGTTACAAAGGAATGGTTGAGGGCTTCAGCAGCGGATGAGATGAGGCAAGGCGGAGACAGGCGATGGTACGGAGCTGGAAACAGGCGGTCTTAGCTATGCTGCGTGTTATGTCTCGAATAAAGCAATGTGACTGAGTACTGTAGATGTAAGTGTGACCTTAGTCTCTTTATTCAAACTCCAGAGTACTGGTACAGCATGAGAGGCCTGCTTATATACAGTGCTCCCAAGGGATGCTGGGATCCCTTGGGACTTCAACAGATATGTCCTCTGGTGGCGGTAGAATGCTGGTTACATAGTGTTGCATCCATAACATCACTCCCTCCCCCCCCCACCCAAAGTCAATAGTACACTTATTTATAGGGTGAGGCGATCTGGGGCTTTCCGCTCTCTAGTCGATCGTCTCGGTACAAACACAGGTGCAAGTGAGTTGGTTGGGCCTTCGCTGGGCTGCTGCGCAGCTGGCCTTGCTGGGCTGCTGGGGATGATGAGTTCAGCTTCGTGGTCAACCGTGATGCCGGTTGCCACTTGTGTGTGTATCGGAGGGTCGAAATTGGTGGTGTCCTCTTCAGGTTGCTTGTGGCTGTCTGCGAACCGCAGTTTGGTTTGGTCCAAATGCTTTCTGCAAGTTAGTCCCTTTGTGAGTTTGACCTGAAACACCCTATTCCCTTCTTTGGCTATGACAGTGCCAGCAAGCCATTTGGGACCATGTCCATAGTTGAGTACAAATACAGGGTGATTGACTTCAATATCACGTGACAAATTTGCACGATCATGGTACATGCTTTGTTGATGCCGTCTGCCCTTGACATGATCATGGAGATCAGGGTGGATGAGAGAGAGCCTTGTTTTGAGTGTCCTTTTCATGAGCAGTTCGGCAGGGGGATCCCCAGTGAGCGAGTGGGGTCTGGTGTGGTAACTGAGCAGGACTCGGGACAGGCGGGTCTGCAGGGAGCCTTCTGACACGCATTTCAAGCTTTGCTTGATGGTTTGGACTGCCCGTTCTGCCTGGCCGTTGGATGCGGGCTTGAACGGGGCAGAAGTGACATGCAACACTTGCTTTCAACTGAGCAATGCACCACTAAGTTTGTGGGTCTGATGTGGGTCATGAATTCCTTGAATTCAGCGCTGGTGAAGCACGGCCCATTGTCGCTGACAAGGACATCAGGCAGGCCGTGCATGGCAAACATGGCTCGTAGGTTTTTGATGGTGGCAGTGGACATGCTTACAGACATTATTACACACTCAATCCATTTTGAATAAGCATCCACAATAACAAGAACATTTTGCGTAGAAACGGGCCAACGAAGTCAACGTGGATCCTAGGCCACGGTTTGGAGGGCCATGACCACAAACTTAGTGGTGCCTCCCTGGGTGCATTGCTCAGTTGAAAGCAAGTGTTGCATTGGCGCACGCAAGACTCCAAGTCTGAGTCGATGCCAGGCCACCACACATGGGACCTGGCTACAGCTTTCATCATTACTATGCCTGGGTGGGTACTGTGTAGATCGCGTATGAACGTTTCCCTGCCTTTCTTGGGCAAAACCCCACAAAAGACAGTCCGCCTGTATGGACATTTCGTCTTTGGAACGGCTTGATCTCTTCATGCATCTCCGCTGGGACGCTGGACCAGCTCCCATGGAGGATGCAGTTTTTTTACAAGGGGCAGTAAAGGATCCTAGCTGGTCCAGTTCCTGATCTGGTGGGCCGTAACGGGTGACTTTTCATTTTCAAATGCATCCATCACCAAGAGCAAGTCTGCAGGCTGTGCCATTTCCACCCCAGTGGTGGGCAATGGTAACCGACTGGGAGCATCAGCGCAGTTCTCTGTGCCTGGCCTGTGGCGAATTACATAATTATATGCAGACAGCATGAGCGCCCATCTTTGGATGCGAGCAGAGGCATTAGGATTAATACCTTTGCTCTCTGAGAATAGCCATATGAGCGGCTTATGGTCAGTTTCCAACTCGAACTTAAGCCCAAACAGATACTGGTGCATTTTTTTTTACCCCGTAAACGCATGCCAGAACTTCTTTTTCAATCATGCTGTAGGCCCTTTTGGCCTTGGACAAGCTCCTGGATGCATAAGTAACTGGTTGCAATGTTCCTGATTCGTTTGCTTGTTGTAACACACCCGACCCCGTACGAAGACGCATCGCAAGCTAGCACTAAACGTTTACATGGGTCATACAGAACAAGCAATTTGTTGGAACATAACAGATTTCTGGCTTTCTCAAAAGCAGTCTCTTGTGACTTCCCCCATACCCAGTCATCTCCCTTGCATAGCAACATGTGAAGAGGTTCTAGCAAAGTGCTTAACCCGGGTAGGAAATTACCAAAATAATTGAGGAGTCCCAGGAACGACCGCAGCTCTGTCACGTTCTGTGGTCTTGGCGCATTCTTGATGGCCTTCGTCTTGGCGTCGGTGGGTCTGATGCCATCTGCCGCGATTCTTCTCCCTAAGAACTCAACCTCTGGCAACAGGAAAACACGCTTCGAGCATTTCAAGCTGAGTCCTACACGATCTAGCCGACTTAGAACCTCATCCAGGTTCTGCAAGTGTTCGATGGTGCCCCGACCTGTGATCAATATGTCGTCCTGGAAAACTACGGTGCGCGGAACCGACTTTAGCAGACTCTCCATGTTCCTTTGGAAAATAGCCGCGGCCAATCAAATCCCAAACGGGCATTTATTGTAGATGAACAGACCTTTGTGCGTGTTGATGCAGGTGAGACCTTTCGAAGATTCCGCCAGCTCCTGCGTCATATAGGCTGAGGTCAGGTCCAACTTGGTGAATGTCTTCCCTCCTGTCAGCGTCGCAAATAGGTCGTCTGCCTTGGGTAGCGGGTACTGGTCCTGCAGTGAAAAATGGTTAATCGTTACTTTATAGTCCCCACAAATTCTGACCATGCCATTGCCCTTGAGAACCGGAACAATCGGACTGGCCCACTCGTTGAACTCCACCGGCGCGATGATGCTCTCTCGTTGCAGCCTGTCCAGCTCGATCTCCACTTTCTCTCGCATCATGTATGGCACCGCCTGTGCCTTGTGGTGGATGGGTCGTGTACCGGGAATCAAGTGGATCTGCACCTTCGCCCCAGAGAAATTTCCAATGCCTGCCTCAAACAATGACGGCAACTTGCTCAGAACCTGGGCACATGAGGCGTCGTCAATGGACGAAAGCGGTCGGATGTCGTCCCAGTTCCAGTGGATTTTTCCCAGCCAGCTTCTGCCGAACAGTGTAGGGCCATCTCCTGGTACAATCCATAGTGGTGGTTCGAGCACTGCTCCATCAATAGGAGACTTTTATTGCTGGACTGCCAATTACAGGGATCAGCTCTTTAGTGTAAGTTCTCAGCTTGGTATGAATATGGCTCAGCTTGGGCCTGTGTGCCTTGTTGCACCACAGCCTGTCGAAGGCCTTTTTGCTCATGATAGACTGACTCGCACCCCTGTCCAATTCCATAGATACTGGAATTCCGTTCAACTTTTAACATGATCGGTGGACATTTTGTGGTGAAGGTGTGTACCCCGTACACTTCTGCCTCCTTGGTTGGAGTCTCTAGTTCAGTTTGATCTGCCATGGATCGGTCTTCCTCTGCAACGTGGTGGTTTGCAGGTTTTGCAGCTTGTCTGCACATTCGCTGGAGGTGTCCGATTGTTCCACAGCCTTTGCATGCATAGTGTTTGAAGCGGCATTGATGGACTCGATGATCACCTCCGCAGCGCCAACAAGGTGTCAATTACCTCGCATTCATACTTGATGGCGGACTCTGAGTCATCTGAGGTCGTGCAACTGCAGGCGTGTACGTTCTGCCATATGCATTCCTGCCTGAAAACTACATTACTTTGTGTAAAGTACTTGCCGAAGCATCTTAATGCTGCGAAATGTGTTTGGTGTTATCGCTAGTGGACATAAATGCCTGGGCTATCGTTATGGCTTTGCTCAAGTTCGGTGTTTCAACAGTCAGTAGTTTGCGAAGGATAACCTCATGGCCAATGCCAAGCACGAAAACATCTTTGCTCCAGGAATCCATCGAATTCGCAAAGTCCTGCAAGGCGCCTTAGTTCGGCAACGTAGCTCACCACTTCCTGGCCTTCAGACCGTTGACATGTGTAAAATCGATACCTTGCCATCAGAACTCTCTCCTTCAGATTTAGGTGCTCCCGGACCAGCGTACACAGTTCTTCATACGATTTGGCTGTTGGTTTCAGTAGATAGAGTGGTCAACCATGTCAAACATGTTGGAAGTCCATACAAGTAACAATCGCGCCACACAAGTGTCAGGCAATGACCATCTCCAACTAGAGAAAATCTAACCATCTCCCCATACCATTCAATGGCATTACCATTGTCAAATACCTCACCATCAGCATCAACATCCTGGGGGGTTACCATTAACCAGAAACTTAACTGGACCAGCCACATAAATACTGTGGCTACAAGAGCAGTCAGAGGCTGGGTATTCTGCGGTGAGTGACTCATCTCCTGATTCCCCAAAGTCTTTCCACCATCTACAGGGCACAAGTCAGGAGTGTGATGGAATACCCTCCACTTGCCTGGATAGGGGCAGCTCTAACAACATTTAAGAAGCTCGACACCATCTAGGACAAAGCAGCCCGCTTGATTGGCACCCCATCCACCACCTTAAATATTCACTCCCTCCACCACCGTGGCTGCAGTGTGTACTATCTAAAAGATGCACTGCAGCAACTCGCCATGGTTTCTTTGATAGCACCTCCCAAACCCGCGACCACTCCCACCTAGAAGGACAAGGGCAGCAGGTGCATGGGAATTCCACCACCTGCAAGTTCCCCTCCAAGTCACACACCATCCTAACTTGGAAATATATCGCCGTTCCTTCATCGTCGCTGGGTCAAAATCCTGAAACTCCCTCCCTAACAGCACTGAGAGTTCCTTCACCACACGGACTGCAGCGATTCAAGAAGGCGGCTCACCACCACCTTCTCAAGGGAAATTAGGGATGGACGATAAATGTTGGACTTGCCAACGATGCCCACATCCCATGAACAAATAAAAAAAGTACAAGAAAAAAGGCAACAAAATGGAGATGAAGGGAGAAAGAGAAATGAGGCAGAAGGTCCAAAATAAATATAGGAAAAGTTGGAAACACACAGCAAGCCCACCAGTCCCAAAACAGGAAAAATAAAACAGACCAACATTGCAGGTGCAGATGAGGGATGTACAGACTGATTGGGCATCTCCATAACTTATGCAGGCAATCATAAAATCTGGAAAGGAGTCTTAAAAATAACAGGTTACCTTAAACGTAATGACTCCATACTGAAGCTATAAGGGGGCTGAAATTGCCCCATTCTATAAGGCCTGAAAGCGGACTGGCCGCCAAGTCATTGCGGAGGGGCTGCCATTTTGAAAATTGCCCTTCCTCAGTTTTGGAGTGGTGTCCGGGAACACTCCTTCCGTTTTCCTACCGTGGCATGCACGCGCCGACCCCTTACCGACTGGCGGGGAGCCCTTCCCGAAATTGCCACTTGGGAAGTCAGAATATTGTTGTTTTGTGAACCCCACCAACACTTGAGCTGATAATTCTCAAGGTGAACTCTTTAAGGAGCACTGCGTAGTCAGAGATGCTCCCATTTGGATGAGATCTTAAACTAACATCTGTTTAAAGAAGAGCAGGGCGTTCTGGACAACATATCCCCTGTGCAATGAATATCACCAAAAAAGTGCCAGTAATTCATGCCACTGCTGTTGTGGAATGGTGCTGCAGCGAATCAGCAGCCTGCTTTGCATTCCGCCCGTTTCCTTTTCCATTAACTTCATTGTCGATTTGTTATTGCTGTTTTGTGCCACTGCCCAACAAAAAATTACACTACAATAAAACTTGAGATTATTTTGCTCGCCATAATTATATTGTAAGAATACTCCCTCATCTTTTTACTTCAGTCTCAGTTAGATAGACTAAACACTTTATCTTCATTTCCCAGGACTTCACTATCTAGTTAAAACATAGCCAAGAGCACTGTGTATTGTAAAGCTAGCCCATCAGAACTTTACAAATGTGAACACATCCAGGTTGAGGCCCAAAGAAATGCAGCATATACTCCAACATCAGAGTGCATGTAATGTATGGGGGCTATTTGGCTACAGAATGAATTTCATATTTCAGCATAACTGTGTAAGCATACTTGCTGTCAGCTGCTTATGCAACTTAGGTGCAAATCTGGAGATGCACATCTCCTAGGAAAGAATAGCTAAATCAGTTGAACCAGTAGTAGAACACAATGAGACTACACGAAACAAATTACCTCTGCATAAAATGTACAATAGTCTCTACATGATCTGCATACAGTAGAAACATAGAAAATAGGTGCAGGAGTAGGCCATTCGGCCCTTCGAGCCTGCACCACCATTCAATGAGTTCATGGCTGAACATGCAACTTCAGTACCCCATTCCTGCTTTCTCGCCATACCCCTTGATCCCCCAAGTAGTAAGGACTACAGCTAACTCCTTTTTGAGTTAGATGTAGTCCTTATGTCTCCTAATGTCACTGCACATCACAGTAGCTTATCGTTCAAACAGTTACTGTTGCTAATTGTTAAAACAACTAGTTCTGCAACAGTCAAACGATCTTATCAAATTTTAAACAAGCTAGTGAACCTGCTAGCTGTTATTGGTCTCTATTACAGACATACTGTAGCAGAGTATAGGACGGTCTTGGATCTAGCCTGGAGGCGACGAAGGTTGAATAGGTTCCCATTGGTTCTATAGTTTAGTTCCACTCCAGCGGGGAGCTCATTGAGAGTGAAATGGAGCATTACAGCGAGGAAGATCGAGAAGAGCATTTGCGCGATGACGCAGCCCTGCTTGACCTGGTCTGGACGTGGATTGGATCTGTAGTGGATCCGTTGGTCAGGATCACGGCTTGCATGTCGTGGTGGAGCAGAAGGAGGATGATGAGAAACTTCTGGGGGCAGCCAAAACGGAGGAGGACGCTCCGTAGTCTCTCAAGGTTGACAGTGTCAAATGCCTTTGTGAGGTCAAAGAAAGCCATGTACAAGGGTTGGTGCTGTTCCCTGCATTTCTCTTGTAGTTGCTGCGTGGTGAAGATCATGTCCGTTGTACCCCTTAGTGGGCGGAATCTGTATTGCGACTCTGGGAGGAGCTCTTCAGCCACAGGAAGAATATAGTTGAGGAGGATTCTAGCGATGACTTTCCCAGTGGCCGACAGCAGGGCGATTCCTCTGTAGTTGCCGCATTCGGACGTCCCCTTTTTTGAAGATGGGCACGATTACGGCATCTCTGAATCTCCCGGCACGCTCTCCTCCTTCCAGATAAGAGATGAGGTCATGCATTCGTGCTAATACTTTAGTTCCTCGGTGGGGATTCCATCTGCTCCTGATGCCTTTTTGTTCTTGAGCTGACAGATGGACTTTTCTACTTCGTGCAGGGTTGGGGTTTTGCTGAGATGGTGGCTGGTGGCATGCTGCGGGATGGAGTCGAGGACACTCGTGTCAAAGGCAGAGTCTCGATTAAGGAGATCTTCAAAGTGCTCCTTTCAGTGGGCCTTGATTGCCTCGGTGCTCTTGATGAGTGTCTCCCTGCTTATCAAACTACAGTACGCGGACAACGCTTGCGTCTGCGCACATTCAGAGGCCGAACTCGAAGCCATCGTCAACATCTTCATTGAGGCATACGAAAGCATGGGCCTTACACTAAACATCCATAAGACAAAGGTCTTCCACCAACCTGACTCCGCCTCACAGCACTGCCCCCCCAGGTCATCAAAATCCATGGCGTGGCCTTGGACAACATGGACCATTTTCCATACCTCGGCAGCCTACTAACAGCAAGGGCAGACATCGACGACGAGGTCCAACACCATCTCCAGTGTGCCAGTGCAGCCTTCTCTCACCTGAGGAAGAGAGTGTTTGAAGGCAACGACCTCAAATCTGGCACCAAGCTTATGGCCTACAGGGCAGTAGTGATACCCACCCTCCTATATGGCTCAGAGACGTGGACCATATACAGTAGACACCTCAAAGCGCTGGAGAAGTACCACCAGCACTGCCTCCGCAAGATCCTGCAAATCCCCTGGGAGGATAGACGCACCAACGTCAGTGTTCTTGATTAAGCCAACATCCCCAGCATCGAAACACTGACTACACTTGACCAGCTCCTTTGGATGGGCTGCATTGTCTGTATGCCAAACACAAGACTCCCAAAGCAAGCGCTGTACTCGGAACTCCTATACGGCAAGCAATCCCCAGGTGGGCAAAGGAAATGTTTCAAGGACACTCTCAAAGCCTCCTTGATAAAGTGCAACATCCCCACCGACACCTGGGAATTCCTGGCCCAGGACCACCCTAAGTGGAGGAAGAGCATCTGGGAGGGTGCTGAGCACCTTGAGTCTCGTTGCCGAGAGCATGCAAAAACCAAGCGCAGACAGCAGAAGGAGCGTGCAGCAAACCAGGCTCCCCACCCACCCTTTCCTTCAACTACTGTCTGTCCCACCTGTGACAGAGACTGTAATTCCCGTATTGGACTGTTCAGTCACCTGAGAACTCACTTTTAGAGTGGAAGCAAGTCTTCCTCGATTTCAAGGTACTGCCTATGATGACTGTAGCAGAGCAACTTTATCGGCAGTATGGCCCTGACCTTTGTTAAAAAAAAAGTTTGCTTAAAATATATATTTGGATAAAGCAATTTTGGTTTCAAGCCCATTTTCCAATGTAAAATACTCCACATGCATCTATCTACATTTTATTAAAAATCTACATCTATATGCACTTCATACTGTCGTATTGGTCACATTTTGAAACAAGTTTCCCCTCCCTCATTACAAATTCCTGTGTTCACCTTTATCATGGATTTTGCCAATGTAAACTTGTCACAATTATTGCATGAACGGGTGGCTCTGGAGAAAGTTTCTGAGTTATCTGCCAGCTTATAAAGGTCACCTTTTTGTTTCACCCCAATCTTTTCCCAAAATTACACCTTATTTTTATTTTCTCCTCTTTTTAAGCTCTTGCTGTCATTCGGCCTCTGAAATTCACTCACAAATTAAAAATAAGAATTTTGCTTCCCTCTGCTCCCTTCATGCCTCCTTTACCCACTCCTGGGGCTCTAGGCATGGTCTCTATGAAAATAAATATACAACATTTCTCTTGCCCACCACATCGCACCCCCCCCACCCCCCCAGCTGTCATGCAGTTTGGCCAAGATCTCCCCCCCACTCATGTAGCTGCTCCTCGTGTTTACCGTAATCATGGCCCTGGTTCCCTTGGCAGCCGTTATGCTGGAGATCCCGCTACCCCTAATAAAACATTGCAGATGCTTCAACTCAGCGCAAATCTCTTTCACTGAAATTTATTCACAGCGCCTTGCTCTCCTGCTGTGATGGCGACCCCCTACCCATGACTTTAGCCCCTTTTCAGGTGCTCTGCCGAAATCTCATAGGTCCAACGGCTGTATGTGACCCAATTGTAGGTGTATCTGCTGAGGCAGTTCTATGTTGCAGCCTGAACAGTTCTGTTTTTATTCAGTAGAAAATTCTTTTGTTTCCAAAGAGGTTGTCAGCAGTTAGTATCGCTGTCCATAAACCGTTTGCAAAGTTTGGAATCATTTTAAACACCATAAATTTTGAGAGGCATTTGATTTTTGGGAGAGAGAATGACAGTGCAAATAAGGGAAATTAAGGTGATTAGAAGGTTAAACAAAGATTTTAAAATGAGTTTTTAAAAATTTTAAATTGCCACAAGTTGGCTGCCCTCCTCAGCTGAGGTGCATTTCCAACCTTTGCCAAACTGCTGAGACAGATTTCTGCCTTTTACCCGTGGCCCCCATAAAGAAAAGTTGGGACTAAATTAAATGTATATTCCTGGTCAAATACCTCCTGCCCTCTAACTCCACTCGAAGACCACACTTGATCTTGATTCCCCATGGACAATGCCATGAACGATCGATTAAAAATCTTGGCCTAGGGTTGCACCCGCAAACAGAGCTGGAGTTAATTGGAATAGGCCTCCAAAATAACTTGATTAGCAACACAAACAAATAATTTCAGCCCACCTCAATATCATCCCCAGAAGGAGCATCTTCAGGCTGTGTTCTATCAGGTATAGGTTCTGCGACTTTGACCTCCATAAATTCTTCCATCGAATCCTGAAATTCTGGTGCTGTTCTTCGCCCATATCGTTTCCCATCTTTGACATATTTTGGCTGTACCTCTGTAGAATCTGCGGGCATACAATACATTGTAACCAGCCTAATCATCTTAAATCACATAACAATTAGCTTTAGAGGCTTTCACAATAGCTCACTGAGTTTATCCAGTGAATTTCTGAGTCTCAAGTTCAAGTTCCTGTCTGTGCTGATTTAGCTAATGCTAATCAATGTGACCATAAGAATGCTACAATTGTCACTCCTGATCACCATGGAGTGTCTCCTATTGGAAGTGCACGAGTAAACTTTGACTGAAGACAGATTGTAATTCTGATGGTTTGGAATAAGGGGGAGAAGTGAAATCAGCTCTGGTTGTGATGGAACTCCATTTAGTAACTTTAGCATTATAGTAAATTTTTAAATGAAATAACTTGTGATGAATATGGAATCATTGCTAATATTTATACATTACTGAAGACTTCTCTCCACATTTTCAGGGGCTACCAGCTTGATAGGCTTTCTACTTAGTTCAACAGGATAATTTTTTGGATATATGAACAACAACAACTTGCATTTATATAGCACTTTCAATGTAGTAAAACGTCCCTAGGTGCTTCACAGGAGAGTTATAAAACAAAATTTAACACCGAGCCACGTAAGGAGATATGAGGGCAGATGACCAAAAGCTTGGTCAAAGAGGTACAACAACTTGTATTTATATAGCACCTTTAAAGTAGTGAAATGTCCCAAGGCGTTTCGCAGGAGTATTATGAGATAAAAATTTGACACCGAGCCACATAAGGAGAAATTAGCGCAGGTGACCAAAAGCTTGGTGTCTTGAAGGAGGAAAGAGAGGCGGAGAGGTTTAGGCAGGGAGTTCCAGAGCTTGGGGCCGAGGCAACAGAAGGCACAATGGTTGAGAGATTATAATCACGGATGCTCAAGAGGGCAGAATTCGAGGAGTGCAGACACCTCGGGGGGTTGTGGGGCTGGAGGAGATTACAGAGGTAGGGAGGGGCGAGGCCATGGAGGGATTTGAAAATAAGGATGAGCATTTTGTAATCGAGGTAGGTTTTAAGAAATGTCTTAAAGGAGGATGGAGAGGTAGATAGGCAGAGAGGTTTAGAGCGGGAGTTCCA
>NC_091980.1:242896968-242904468 GCF_044704955.1 Pristiophorus japonicus | reverse complement strand
ATGTGTGTGTGTCTATTTAACAGGGAGGTGTGTGTCTGTGTGTCTATTTGACAGGGTGTGTGTGTGTATCTGACAGTGAGAGGTGTGTGTGTCTGTGTGTATCTGACAGTGAGCGGAGTGTGTGTGCATATCTGACCGTGAGAGGTGTGTGTGTGCGTGTGTTTGTGTGTGTAATTGACAGTGAAGCGTATGTGTGTGTGTATCTGACAGTGAGAGGTGTGACTGTCTGTGTGTATCTGACAGTGAGGGAGGGGGGTGCATGTGTTTGTGTGTTTATTTAACAGAGAGGCGTGTGTGTGTGTGTGTGTTTGACAGTGAGGGTGTGTGTGTGTGTATGTATTTGACAGTGAGGGGTGTGTGTGTGTGTGTGTGTTTGTCTAATTGACAGGGAGGTGTGTGTGTGTGTGTGTCTATTTGACAGGGAGGAGTGTGTGTGTGTGTGTGTCTATTTGACAGGGAGGTGTGTGTGTGTGTCTAATTGTCAGGGAGGTGTGTGTGTGTCTATTTGACAGGGAGGTGTGTATGTGTCTATTTGACAGGGAGGTGTGTATGTGTCTATTTGACAGGGAGGTGTGTGTGTGTGTGTATTTGACAGGGAGGTGTGTGTGTGTGTCTAATTGTCAGGGAGGTGTGTATGTGTCTATTTGACAGGGAGGTGTGTATGTGTCTATTTGACAGGGAGGTGTGTGTGTGTGTGTGTATTTGACAGGGAGGTGTGTGTGTGTGTGTGTGTCTATTTGACAGGGAGGTGCGTGTGTGTGTATTTGACAGGGAGGTGTGTGTGTGTGTATTTGACAGGGAGGTGTGTGTGTGTGTATTTGACAGGGAGGTGTGTGTGTATTTGACAGGGAGGTGTGTGTGTATTTGACAGGGAGGTGTGTGTGTATTTGACAGGGAGGTGTGTGTGTATTTGACAGGGAGGTGTGTGTGTGTGTGTGTGTGTATGTGTGTGTGTATTTGACAGGGAGGGGTGTGTGTGTGTGTGTCTATTTGACAGGGAGGTGTGTGTGTGTGTGTGTGTGTGTGTGTGTGTGTGTGTGTGTCTATTTGACGGGGAGGTGTGTGTGTCTATTTGACAGGGAGGTGTGTGTGTGTGTGTGTCAATTTGACAGGGAGGTGTGTATGTGTGTGTGTGTGTGTGTGTGTTTGTCTAATTGACAGGGAGGTGTGTGTGTTTGTGTGTGTGTGTCTATTTGACAGGGAGGTGTGTGTGTGTGTGTGTGTGTGTGTGTGTGTGTGTCTATTTGACAGGGAGGTGTGTGTGTGTCTATTTGACAGGGAGGTGTGTATGTGTGTGTGTGTGTGTGTGTGTGTGTTTGTCTAATTGACAGGGAGGTGTGTGTGTTTGTGTGTGTGTGTGTCTATTTGACAGGGAGGTGTGTGTGTGTGTGTGTGTGTGTCTATTTGACAGGGAGGTGTGTGTGTGTGTGTGTGTGTGTGTGTGTGTGTGTGTGTGTGTGTCTATTTGACAGGGAGGTGCATGTGTGTGTGTCTATTTGACAGGGAGGTGTGTGTGTGTGTGTCTATTTGACAGGGAGGTGTGTGTGTGTGTGTGTCTATTTGACAGGGAGGTGTGTGTGTGTATGTGTGTGTGTGTGTGTTTGTCTAATTGCCAGGTAGGTGTGTGTGTGTGTCTATTTGACAGGGAGGTGTGTGTGTGTGTGTGTGTGTGTGTGTGTGTCTATTTGACAGGGAGGTGTGTGTGTGTGTGTGTGTGTGTGTGTGTGTGTGTGTGTGTGTGTGTGTCTATTTGACAGGGAGGTGCATGTGTGTGTGTCTATTTGACAGGGAGGTGTGTGTGTGTGTGTGTGTCTATTTGACAGGGAGGTGTGTGTGTGTGTGTGTGTGTGTGTGTGTTTGTCTAATTGCCAGGTAGGTGTGTGTGTGTGTCTATTTGACAGGGAGGTGTGTGTGTGTGTGTGTCTATTTGACAGGGAGGTACGTGTGTGTGTGTGTCTGTGTGTGTCTAATTGACAGGGAGGTGTGTGTGTGTGTGTCTATTTGACAGGGAGGTGTGTGTGTGTGTGTGTCTATTTGACAGGGAGGTGTGTGTGTGTGTCTATTTGACAGGGAGGTGTGTGTGTGTATGTGTGTGTGTGTGTGTGTCTATTTGACAGGGAGGTGTGTGTGTGTGTCTATTTGACAGGGAGGTGTATGTGTGTGTGTGTCTATTTGACAGGGAGGTGTGTGTGTGTGTCTATTTGACAGGGAGGTGTATGTGTGTGTGTGTCTATTTGACAGGGAGGTGTGTGTGTGTGTGTGTCTATTTGACAGGGAGGTGTGTGTGTGTGTCTTAAGTGTGTGTGTGTGTGTGTCTATTTGACGGAGGTGTGTGTGTGTGTGTGTGTGTGTGTGTGTGTGTGTGTGTGTCTATTTGACAGGGAGGTGTGTGTGTGTGTGTGTGTGTGTGTGTCTATTTGACAGGGAGGTGTGTGTGTGTGTGTGTCTATTTGACAGGGAGGTGTGTGTGTGTGTTTGTCTAATTGCCAGGGAGGTGTGTGTGTGTGTCTATTTGACAGGGAGGTGTGTGTGTGTCTATTTGACAGGGAGGTGTGTGTGTGTGTGTGTGTGTGTGTGTGTCTATTTGACAGGGAGGTACGTGTGTGTGTGTGTCTGTGTGTGTCTAATTGACAGGGAGGTGCGTGTGTGTGTGTGTCTATTTGACAGGGAGGTGTGTGTGTGTGTGTGTGTCTATTTGACAGGGAGGTGTGTGTGTGTGTGTGTCTATTTGACAGGGAGGTGTGTGTGTGTGTCTATTTGACAGGGATGTGTGTGTGTGTGTGTGTCTATTTGACAGGGAGGTGTATGTGTGTGTGTGTCTATTTGACAGGGAGGTGTATGTGTGTGTGTGTCTATTTGACAGGGAGGTGTGTGTGTGTGTGTCTTAGGTGTGTGTGTGTGTGTCTATTTGACAGGGAGGTGTGTGTGTGTGTGTGTGTATTTGACAGGGAAGTGTGTGTGTGTGTGTGTGTGTCTATTTGACAGAGAGGTGCATGTGTGTGTATTTGACAGGGAGGTGCGTGTGTGTGTATTTGACAGGGAGTTGCGTGTGTGTGTGTGTTTGTGTGTATTTGACAGTGAGGCGTATGTGTGTGTGTGTTTGACAGTGAGGGTGTGTGTGTGTGTGTATCTGACAGTGAGGGTGTGTGTGCGTGTATCTGACAGTGAGGGTGTGTGTGTGCGTGTGTATCTGACAGTGAGGGTGTGTGTGCGTGTGTATCTGACAGTGAGGGTGTGTGCGCGCGCGCGTGTATTTGACAGGTGTGTGTGCGTGTGTATCGGACAGTGAGGTAGGTGTGCGTGTATTTGAAAGGGAGGTGTGTGTGTGTGTATCTGACAGTGAGGGGGGGAGGTGCGTGTGTGTGCGTGTGTATCTGACAGTGAGGGTGTGTGTGTGCGTGTGTATCTGACAGTGAGGGTGTGTGCGCGCGCGCGTGTATTTGACAGGTATGTGTGCGTGTGTATCTGACAGTGAGGTGAGTGTGTGTGTGTGTGTGTGTGTGTGTGTGTGTGTGTGTGTGTCTATTTGACAGGGTGGTGTGTGTGTGTCTATTTGACAGGGTGGTGTGTGTGTGTGTCTATTTGACAGGGAGGTGTGTGTGTGCGTGTGTGTTTATTTGACAGGGAGGTGTGTGTGTGCGTGTGTGTTTCTATTTGACAGGGAGGTGTGTGTGTGGGTCTATTTGACAGGGAGGTGTGTGTGTGTGTATTTGACAGGGAGGTGTGTGTGTGTGACAGGGAGGTGTGTGTGTGTGTCTATTTGACAGGGAGGTAGGTGTGTGTGTGTGTGTGTGTGTGTGTGTGTGTGTGTGTGTGTGTGTCTATTTGACAGGGAGGTGTGTGTGTGTATTTGACAGGGAGGTGTGTGTGTGTGTGTGTCTATTTGACAGGGAGGTGTGTGTGTATTTGACAGGGAGGTGTGTGTGTGTGTGTCTATTTGACAGGGAGGTGTGTGTGTGTGTGTCTATTTGACAGGGAGGTGTGTGTGTGTGTCCATTTGACAGGGAGGTGTGTGTGTGTGTCTTTTTGACAGGGAGGTGTGTGTGTGTGTGTGTCCATTTGACAGGGAGGTGTGTGTGTCCATTTGACAGGGAGGTGTGTGTGAGCATATCTGACAGTGAGGTAGGTGTGTGTGCGTGTGTGTATCTGACAGTGAGAGGTGTGTGTGTGTTTGTGTGTATCTGACAGTGAGAGGTGTGCGTGTGTGTGTGTCTCAGTATCTGACAGTGAGGGGTGTGTGTGTGTGTGTCTCAGTATCTGACAGTGTGGGGTGTGTATGTGTATGTATCTGACAGTGAGAGGTGTGTGTGTGTGTGTGTGTGTGTGTGTGTATGTATCTGACAGTGAGAGGTGTGTGTGTGTGTGTGTGTGTGTCTGACAGTGAGGGGTGTGTGTGTGTGTCTATTTGACAGGGAGGTGTGTGTGTGTGTCTGTGTGTGTGTGTGCGCGCGTGTATTTGACAGGGAGGTGTGTGTGTGTGTCTATTTGACAGGGAGGTGTGTGTGTGTGTCTATTTGACAGGGAGGTGTGTGTGTGTATGTGTGTGTGTCTATTTAACAGGGAGGTGTGTGTCTGTGTGTCTATTTGACAGGGTGTGTGTGTGTGTGTATCTGACAGTGAGAGGTGTGTGTGTCTGTGTGTATCTGACAGTGAGCGGAGTGTGTGTGCATATCTGACCGTGAGAGGTGTGTGTGTGCGTGTGTTTGTGTGTGTAATTGACAGTGAAGCGTATGTGTGTGTGTATCTGACAGTGAGAGGTGTGTCTGTCTGTGTGTATCTGACAGTGAGGGAGGGGGGTGCATGTGTTAGTGTGTTTATTTAACAGTGAGGCGTGTGTGTGTGTGTGTTTGACAGTGAGGGTGTGTGTGCGCGCGCGTGTGTATTTGACAGGTATGTGTGCGTGTGTATCTGACAGTGAGGTAGGTGTGTGTGCGTGTGCATTTGACAGGGAGGTGTGTGTGTGTGTGTGTATGTGTGTGTGTGTATCTGACAGTGAGAGGTGTGCGTGTGTGTGTGTCTCAGTATCTGACAGTGAGGGGTGTGTGTGTGTGTGTGTGTGTGTGTGTGTCTCAGTATCTGACAGTGAGGGGTGTGTGTGTGTGTGTGTGTATGTGTATATATCTGACAGTGAGGTGTGTGTGTGTGTGTGTGTGTGTGTGTGTGTATCGGACAGTGAGGGGTGTGTGTGTGTGTATGTATTTGACAGGGAAGGGTGTGTGTGTGTGTGTGTGTGTGTTTGTCTAATTGACAGGGAGGTGTGTGTGTGTGTGTCTATTTGACAGGGAGGAGTGTGTGTGTGTGTGTCTATTTGACAGGGAGGTGTGTGTGTGTGTCTAATTGTCAGGGAGGTGTGTGTGTGTGTCTATTTGACAGGGAGGTGTGTGTGTGTGTATTTGACAGGGAGGTGTGTGTGTGTGTGTGTGTGTGTGTGTGTGACAGAGAGGTGTGTGTGTGTGTGTGTGTATTTGACAGGGAGGTGTGTGTGTGTGTGTGTGTATTTGACAGGGAGGTGTGTGTGTGTGTATCTGACAGTGAGAGGTGAGTGTGTGTGTATCTGACAGTGAGAGGTGTGTGTGTGTGTATCTGACAGTGAGAGGTGTGTGTGTGTGTGTGTGTGTGTGTGTGTGTATGACAGGGAGGCGTGTGTGTGTATTTGACAGAGAGGTGTGTGTGTGTGTGTGTGTGTGTGTGTGTGTGTGTGTGTGCGTGTGTATCTGACAGTGAGGGCGTGTGCGGCGCGCGCTTGTGTATTTGACAAGTGTGTGTGTGTATGTATCTGACAGTGAGGGGTGTGTGTGTGTGTCGATTTGACAGGGAGCTGTGTGTGTGTGTGTGTATGACAGGGAGGTGTGTGGTTGTGTGTGTATATGTATTTGACAGGGAGGTGTGTGTGTGTGTGTGTGTGTGTGTGTATATGACAGGGAGGCGTGTGTGTATTTGACAGGGAGGTGTGTGTGTGTGTGTGTGTGTGTGTATTTGACAGGGAGGTGTGTGTGTGTGTGTGTGTATTTGACAGGGAGGTGTGTGTGTGTGTGTATATGTATTTGACAGGGAGGTGTGTGTGTGTGTGTGTGTATGACAGGGAGGTGTGTGGTTGTGTGTGTATATGTATTTGACAGGGAGGTGTGTGTGTGTGTGTGTGTATATGACAGGGAGGCGTGTGTGTGTGTATTTGACAGGGAGGTGTGTGTGTGTGTGTATTTGACAGGGAGGTGTGTGTGTGTGTGTGTATTTGACAGGGGTGTGTGTGTGTATTTGACAGGGAGGTGTGTGTGTGTGTATTTGACAGGGAGGTGTGTGTGTATTTGACGGAGGTGTGTGTGTGTGTGTGTATATGTATTTGACAGGGAGGTGTGTGTGTGTGTGTATTTGACAGGGAGGTGTGTGTGTGTGTGTGTATTTGACAGGGAGGTGTGTGTGTGTATATGACAGGGAGGTGTGTGGTTGTGTGTGTATATGTATTTGACAGGGAGGTGTGTGTGTGTGTGTGTGTATTTGACAGGGAGGGGTGTGTGTGTGTGTGTGTGTGTGACAGGGAGGGGTGTGTGGGTGTGTGTGTGTGTGAGACAGTGAGGGGTGTGTGTGTGTGTGTGTGTGTGTGAGTGTGTATCTGACAGTGAGAGATGTGTGTGTGTGTGTGTGTATGTATCTGTCAGTGAGAGGTGTGTGTGTGTGTGTGTGTGTGTATGTATTTGACAGGGAGGTGTGTGTGTGTGTGTGTGTGTGGAGGTGTGTGTGTGTGTCTATTTGACAGGGAGGTGCGTGTGTGTGTGTCTATTTGACAGGGAGGTGCGTGTGTGTGTGTATTTGACAGGGAGGTGCGTGTGTGTGTATTTGACAGGGAGGTGCGTGTGTGTGTATTTGACAGGGAGGTGTGTGTGTGTATTTGACAGGGAGGTGTGTGTGTATTTGACAGGGAGGTGTGTGTGTGTGTGTGTGTGTTTCTATTTGACAGGGAGGTGTGTGTGTGTGTGTGAGACAGGGAGGTGTGTGTGTGTGTGTGTGTAATTGACAGGGAGGTGTGTGTGTGTGTGTGTGTGTATGTGTGTCTATTTGACAGGGAGGTGTGTGTGTGTGTGTGTCTATTTGACAGGGAGGTGTGTGTGTGTGTGTCCATTTGACAGGGAGGTGTGTGTGTGTGTGTATTTGACAGGGAGGTGTGTGTGTGTGTGTGTATTTGACAGGGAGGGGTGTGTGTGTGTGTGTGTGTGTGTGACAGGGAGGGGTGTGTGGGTGTGTGTGTGTGAGACAGTGAGGGGTGTGTGTGTGTGTGTGTGTGTGTGAGTGTGTATCTGACAGTGAGAGATGTGTGTGTGTGTGTGTGTATGTATCTGTCAGTGAGGGGTGTGTGTGTGTGTGTGTGTGTGTGAGTGTGTATCTGACAGTGAGAGATGTGTGTGTGTGTGTGTGTATGTATCTGTCAGTGAGAGGTGTGTGTGTGTGTGTGTGTGTGTGTGTGTGTGTGTGTGTGTGTGTGTATGTATTTGACAGGGAGGTGTG
>NC_091980.1:242874468-242886968 GCF_044704955.1 Pristiophorus japonicus | reverse complement strand
GTGTGTGAGCATATCTGACAGTGAGAAGTGTGTGTGCGTGTGTGTGCATGTGTATTTGATGGAGGTGTGTGTGTGTGTGTCTATTTAACAGGGAGGTGTGTGTCTATTTGACAGGGTGTGTGTGTGTGTGTGTGTGTATCTGACAGTGAGAGGTGTGTGTGTGCATATCTGACCGTGAGAGGTGTGTGTGTGCGTGTGTTTGTGTGTGTAATTGACAGTGAGGCGTATGTGTGTGTGTGTATCTGACAGTGAGGGAGCGGGGTGCATGTGTTTGTGTGTTTATTTAACAGTGAGGCTTGTGTGTGTGTGTGTGTGTGTTTGACAGTGAGGGTGTGCGTGCGCGCATGTGTATTTGACAGGTATGTGTGCGTGTGTATCTGACAGTGAGGTAGGTGTGTGTGCGTGTGTGTATCTGACAGTGAGAGGTGTGTGTGTGTTTGTGTGTATCTGACAGTGAGAGGTGTGCGTGTGTGTGTGTCTCAGTATCTGACAGTGAGGGGTGTGTGTGTATATGTGTATGTATCTGACAGTGAGTTGTGTGTGTGTTTGTGTGTGTGTATGTGTATGTATCTGACAGTGAGAGGTGTGCGTGTGTGTGTGTCTCAGTATCTGACAGTGAGGGGTGTGTGTGTATATGTGTATGTATCTGACAGTGAGGTGTGTGTGTGTTTGTGTGTGTGTATGTGTATGTATCTGACAGTGAGGTGTGTGTGTGTATGTGTATGTGTATGTATCTGACAGTGAGGTGTGTGTGTGTGTGTGTGTGTGTGTGTGTGTGTGTGTGTGTGTGTGTGTGTGTGTGTATGTAGCTGACAGTGAGGGGTGTGTGTGTGTGTGTCTGACAGTGAGGGGTGTGTGTGTGTGTGTGTGTCTATTTGACAGGGAGGTGTGTGTGTGTGTGTGTGTGTGTGTGTGTGTATTTGACAGGGAGGTGTGTGTGTGTGTCTATTTAACAGGGAGGTGTGTGTCTGTTTGACAGGGTGTGTGTGTGTGTGTGTATCTGACAGTGAGAGGTGTGTGTGTCTGTGTGTATCTGACAGTGAGAGGAGTGTGTGTGTGCATATCTGACCGTGAGAGGTGTGTGTGTGCGTGTGTTTGTGTGTGTAATTGACAGTGAAGCGTATGTGTGTGTGTATCTGACAGTGAGAGGTGTGTCTGTCTGTGTGTATCTGACAGTGAGGGAGGGGGGTGCATGTGTTTGTGTGTTTATTTAACAGTGAGGCGTGTGTGTGCGTGTGTTTGACAGTGAGGGTGTGTGTGCGCGCGCGTGTATTTGACAGGTGTGTGCGCGGCTGTATCTGACAGTGAGGGTGTGCGTGCGCGCGCGCATGTGTATTTGACAGGTATGTGTGCGTGTGTATCTGACAGTGAGGTAGGTGTGTGTGCGTGTGCATTTGACAGGGAGGTGTGTGTGTGTGTGTATGTGTGTGTGTGTATCTGACAGTGAGAGGTGTGTGTGTGTGTATCTGACAGTGAGAGGTGTGCGTGTGTGTGTGTCTCAGTATCTGACAGTGAGGGGTGCGTGTGTGTGTGTGTGTGTGTGTGTGTCTCAGTATCTGACAGTGAGGGGTGTGTGTGTGTGTGTATGTGTATGTATCGGACAGTGAGGGGTGTGTGTGTATGTATTTGACAGGGAGGGGTGTGTGTGTGTGTGTGTGACTAATTGTCAGGGAGGTGTGTGTGTGTATTTGACGGAGGTGTGTGTGTGTGTGTCTATTTGACAGGGAGGTGTGTGTGTGTATTTGACAGTGAGGGTGTGTGTGTGTGCGTGTGTATCTGACAGTGAGAGGTGTGTGTGCGCGCACGCGCACGTATTTGACGTGTGTGTGTGTGTGTATATGACAGGGAGGCGTGTGTGTGTGTGTGTGTGTGTGTGTGTGTGTGTATGTATATGACAGGGAGGCATGTGTGTGTGTCTATTTGACAGGGAGGTGCGTGTGTGTGTATTTGACAGGGAGGTGCGTGTGTGTGTGTGTGTGTGTGTATGTGTGTGTCTATTTGACAGGAAGGTGTGTGTGTGTGTATTTGACAGGGAGGTGCGTGTGTGTGTCTATTTGACAGGGAGGTGCGTGTGTGTGTCTATTTGACAGGAAGGTGTGTGTGTGTGTGTGTATTCGACAGGGAGGTGTGTGTGTGTGTGTGTGTGTGACTAATTGTCAGGGAGGTGTGTGTGTGTATTTGACGGAGGTGTGTGTGTGTGTATGTCTATTTGACAGGGAGGTGTGTGTGTGTGTATTTGACAGTGAGGGAGGGGAGGTGCGTGTGTGTGTATCTGACAGTGAGGGTGCGTGCGTGCGCGCGCGCGCGTGTATTTGACAGGTGTGTGTGCGTATGTATCTGACAGTGAGGTAGGTGTGCGTGTATTTGACAGGTAGGTGTGTGTGTGTGTGTGTGTGTGTGTGTGTGTGTCTGACATTGAAGGTGAGTGTGTGTGTGTCTATTTGACAGGGAGGTATGTGTGTGTGTGTGTCTATTTGACAGTGAGGTGTGTGTGTGTCTATTTGACAGGGAGGTGTGTGTGTGTCTATTTGACAGGGAGGTATGTGTGTGTGTGTGTCTATTTGACAGGGAGGTGTGTGTGTGTGTGTCTATGTGACAGGGAGGTGTGTGTGTGTCTATTTGACACGGAGGTGTGTGTGTGTCTATTTGACAGGGAGGTGTGTGTGTCTATTTGACAGTGAGGCGTATGTGTGTGTGTGTGTGTGTGTGGGTGTGTTTGACAGTGAGGGTGTGTGCGCGCGCGTGTGTATTTGACAGGTGTGTGTGTGTCTGTATCTGACAGTGAGGTGGGTGTGCGTGCGTGTGTGTATATATCTGACAGTGAGGTGTGTGTGTGTGTATATTTGACAGGGAGGTGTGTGTGTGCGTGTCTATTTGACAGGGAGGTGTGTGTGTGCGTGTCTATTTGACAGGGAGGTGTGTGTGTGTATGTGTATTCGACAGGGAGGTGTGTGTGTGTGTGTGTGTGACTAATTGTCAGGGAGGTGTGTGTGTGTATTTGACGGAGGTGTGTGTGTGTGTATGTCTATTTGACAGGGAGGTGTGTGTGTGTGTATTTGACAGTGAGGGAGGGGAGGTGCGTGTGTGTGTATCTGACAGTGAGGGTGCGTGCGCGCGCGCGTGTATTTGACAGGTGTGTGTGCGTATGTATCTGACAGTGAGGTAGGTGTGCGTGTATTTGACAGGTAGGTGTGTGTGTGTGTGTGTGTGTGTGTGTGTCTGACATTGAAGGTGAGTGTGTGTGTGTCTATTTGACAGGGAGGTGTGTGTGTGTGTGTCTATTTGACAGTGAGGTGTGTGTGTGTCTATTTGACAGGGAGGTGTGTGTGTGTCTATTTGACAGGGAGGTATGTGTGTGTGTGTGTCTATTTGACAGGGAGGTGTGTGTGTGTGTGTGTCTATGTGACAGGGAGGTGTGTGTGTGTCTATTTGACACGGAGGTGTGTGTGTGTCTATTTGACAGGGAGGTCGGTGTGCGTGTATTTGAAAGGGAGGTGTGTGTGTGTGTATCTGACAGTGAGGGGTGGAGGTGCGTGTGTATCTGACAGTGAGGGTGTGTGTGTGCGTGTGTATCTGACAGTGAGGTAGGTGTGCGTGTATTTGACAGGTATGTGTGTGTGTGTATCTGACAGTGAGGTAGGTGTGCGTGTATTTGACAGGTATGTGTGTGTGTGTATCTGACAGTGAGGTGAGTGTGTGTGTGTGTGTATATGTTTGTGTGTGTGTGTGTATCTATTTGACAGGGTGGTGTGTGTGTGTCTGTGTTTATTTGACAGGGTGGTGTGTGTGTGTGTGTGTTTATTTGACAGGGTGGTGTGTGTGTGTGTGTGTTTATTTGACAGGGAGGTGTGTGTGTGGGTCTATTTGACAGGGAGGTGTGTGTGTGTGTGTGTATTTGACAGGGAGGTGTGTGTGTGTGACAGGGAGGTGTGTGTGTGTGTCTATTTGACAGGGAGGTAGGTGTGTGTGTGTGTGTGTGTGTGTGTGTGTGTGTGTGTGTGTGTGTGTCTATTTGACAGGGAGGTGTGTGTGTGTGTCTATTTGACAGGGAGGTGTGTGTGTGTGTGTGTCTATTTGACAGGGAGGTGTGTGTGTGTGTGTGTCTATTTGACAGGGAGGTTGTGTGTGTGTCTATTTGACAGGGAGGTGTGTGTGTGTCTATTTGACAGGGAGGTAGGTGTGTGTGTGTGTGTGTGTCTATTTGACAGGGAGGTGTGTGTGTGTGTGTGTCTATTTGACAGGGAGGTGTGTGTGTGTGTGTGTCCATTTGACAGGGAGGTGTGTGTGTGTGTGTGTCTTTTTGACAGGGAGGTGTGTGTGTGTGTGTGTCCATTTGACAGGGAGGTGTGTGTGTCCATTTGACAGGGAGGTGTGTGTGAGCATATCTGACAGTGAGAGGTGTGTGTGCGTGTGTGTGCATGTGTATTTGATGGAGGTGTGTGTGTGTGTGTCTATTTAACAGGGAGGTGTGTGTCTATTTGACAGGGTGTGTGTGTGTGTGTGTGTGTGTGTGTGTATCTGACAGTGAGAGGTGTGTGTGTCTGTGTGTATCTGACAGTGAGAGGTGTGTGTGTGCATATCTGACCGTGAGAGGTGTGTGTGTGCGTGTGTTTGTGTGTGTAATTGACAGTGAGGCGTATGTGTGTGTGTGTATCTGACAGTGAGGGAGCGGGGTGCATGTGTTTGTGTGTTTATTTAACAGTGAGGCTTGTGTGTGTGTGTGTGTGTGTGTTTGACAGTGAGGGTGTGCGTGCGCGCATGTGTATTTGACAGGTATGTGTGCGTGTGTATCTGACAGTGAGAGGTGTGCGTGTGTGTGTGTCTCAGTATCTGACAGTGAGGGGTGTGTGTGTGTATGTGTATGTATCTGACAGTGAGGGGTGTGTGTGTGTATGTGTATGTATCTGACAGTGAGGGGTGTGTGTGTGTATGTGTATGTATCTGACAGTGAGGTGTGTGTGTGTGTATGTGTATGTATCTGACAGTGAGGTGTGTGTGTGTGTGTGTGTGTATGTGTATGTATCTGACAGTGAGGTGTGTGTGTGTGTGTGTGTGTGTGTGTATGTGTATGTATCTGACAGTGAGGTGTGTGTGTGTGTGTGTGTATGTGTATGTATCTGACAGTGAGGTGTGTGTGTGTGTGTGTGTATGTGTATGTATCTGACAGTGAGGTGTGTGTGTGTGTGTGTGTGTGTGTGTGTGTGTATGTAGCTGACAGTGAGAGGTAGGTGTGTGTGTGTGTCTGACAGTGAGGGGTGTGTGTGTGTGTGTGTGTGTCTATTTGACAGGGAGGTGTGTGTGTGTGTGTGTGCGTGTATTTGACAGGGAGGTGTGTGTGTGTGTGTGTGTGCGTGTATTTGACAGGGAGGTGTGTGTGTGTGTCTATTTAACAGGGAGGTGTGTGTCTGTGTGTCTATTTGACAGGGTGTGTGTGTGTGTGTATCTGACAGTGAGAGGTGTGTGTGTCTGTGTGTATCTGACAGTGAGAGGAGTGTGTGTGCATATCTGACCGTGAGAGGTGTGTGTGTGCGTGTGTTTGTGTGTGTAATTGACAGTGAAGCGTATGTGTGTGTGTATCTGACAGTGAGAGGTGTGTCTGTCTGTGTGTATCTGACAGTGAGGGAGGGGGGTGCATGTGTTAGTGTGTTTATTTAACAGTGAGGCGTGTGTGTGTGTGTGTTTGACAGTGAGGGTGTGTGTGCGCGCGCGTGTGTATTTGACAGGTATGTGTGCGTGTGTATCTGACAGTGAGGTAGGTGTGTGTGCGTGTGCATTTGACAGGGAGGTGTGTGTGTGTGTGTGTATGTGTGTGTGTGTATCTGACAGTGAGAGGTGTGCGTGTGTGTGTGTCTCAGTATCTGACAGTGAGGGGTGTGTGTGTGTGTGTGTGTGTGTGTGTGTGTGTGTCTCAGTATCTGACAGTGAGGGGTGTGTGTGTGTGTGTGTGTATGTGTATATATCTGACAGTGAGGTGTGTGTGTGTGTGTGTGTGTGTGTGTGTGTATCGGACAGTGAGGGGTGTGTGTGTGTGTATGTATTTGACAGGGAAGGGTGTGTGTGTGTGTGTGTGTGTGTTTGTCTAATTGACAGGGAGGTGTGTGTGTGTGTGTCTATTTGACAGGGAGGAGTGTGTGTGTGTGTGTCTATTTGACAGGGAGGTGTGTGTGTGTGTCTAATTGTCAGGGAGGTGTGTGTGTGTGTCTATTTGACAGGGAGGTGTGTGTGTGTGTATTTGACAGGGAGGTGTGTGTGTGTGTGTGTGTGTGTGTGTGTGACAGAGAGGTGTGTGTGTGTGTGTGTGTATTTGACAGGGAGGTGTGTGTGTGTGTGTGTGTATTTGACAGGGAGGTGTGTGTGTGTGTATCTGACAGTGAGAGGTGAGTGTGTGTGTATCTGACAGTGAGAGGTGTGTGTGTGTGTATCTGACAGTGAGAGGTGTGTGTGTGTGTGTGTGTGTGTGTGTGTGTATGACAGGGAGGCGTGTGTGTGTATTTGACAGAGAGGTGTGTGTGTGTGTGTGTGTGTGTGTGTGTGTGTGTGCGTGTGTATCTGACAGTGAGGGCGTGTGCGGCGCGCGCTTGTGTATTTGACAAGTGTGTGTGTGTATGTATCTGACAGTGAGGGGTGTGTGTGTGTGTCGATTTGACAGGGAGCTGTGTGTGTGTGTGTGTATGACAGGGAGGTGTGTGGTTGTGTGTGTATATGTATTTGACAGGGAGGTGTGTGTGTGTGTGTGTGTGTGTGTGTGTATATGACAGGGAGGCGTGTGTGTATTTGACAGGGAGGTGTGTGTGTGTGTGTGTGTGTGTGTATTTGACAGGGAGGTGTGTGTGTGTGTGTGTGTATTTGACAGGGAGGTGTGTGTGTGTGTGTATATGTATTTGACAGGGAGGTGTGTGTGTGTGTGTGTGTATGACAGGGAGGTGTGTGGTTGTGTGTGTATATGTATTTGACAGGGAGGTGTGTGTGTGTGTGTGTGTATATGACAGGGAGGCGTGTGTGTGTGTATTTGACAGGGAGGTGTGTGTGTGTGTGTATTTGACAGGGAGGTGTGTGTGTGTGTGTGTATTTGACAGGGGTGTGTGTGTGTATTTGACAGGGAGGTGTGTGTGTGTGTATTTGACAGGGAGGTGTGTGTGTATTTGACGGAGGTGTGTGTGTGTGTGTGTATATGTATTTGACAGGGAGGTGTGTGTGTGTGTGTATTTGACAGGGAGGTGTGTGTGTGTGTGTGTATTTGACAGGGAGGTGTGTGTGTGTATATGACAGGGAGGTGTGTGGTTGTGTGTGTATATGTATTTGACAGGGAGGTGTGTGTGTGTGTGTGTGTATTTGACAGGGAGGGGTGTGTGTGTGTGTGTGTGTGTGACAGGGAGGGGTGTGTGGGTGTGTGTGTGTGTGAGACAGTGAGGGGTGTGTGTGTGTGTGTGTGTGTGTGAGTGTGTATCTGACAGTGAGAGATGTGTGTGTGTGTGTGTGTATGTATCTGTCAGTGAGAGGTGTGTGTGTGTGTGTGTGTGTGTATGTATTTGACAGGGAGGTGTGTGTGTGTGTGTGTGTGTGGAGGTGTGTGTGTGTGTCTATTTGACAGGGAGGTGCGTGTGTGTGTGTCTATTTGACAGGGAGGTGCGTGTGTGTGTGTATTTGACAGGGAGGTGCGTGTGTGTGTATTTGACAGGGAGGTGCGTGTGTGTGTATTTGACAGGGAGGTGTGTGTGTGTATTTGACAGGGAGGTGTGTGTGTATTTGACAGGGAGGTGTGTGTGTGTGTGTGTGTGTTTCTATTTGACAGGGAGGTGTGTGTGTGTGTGTGAGACAGGGAGGTGTGTGTGTGTGTGTGTGTAATTGACAGGGAGGTGTGTGTGTGTGTGTGTGTGTATGTGTGTCTATTTGACAGGGAGGTGTGTGTGTGTGTGTGTCTATTTGACAGGGAGGTGTGTGTGTGTGTGTCCATTTGACAGGGAGGTGTGTGTGTGTGTGTATTTGACAGGGAGGTGTGTGTGTGTGTGTGTATTTGACAGGGAGGGGTGTGTGTGTGTGTGTGTGTGTGTGACAGGGAGGGGTGTGTGGGTGTGTGTGTGTGAGACAGTGAGGGGTGTGTGTGTGTGTGTGTGTGTGTGAGTGTGTATCTGACAGTGAGAGATGTGTGTGTGTGTGTGTGTATGTATCTGTCAGTGAGAGGTGTGTGTGTGTGTGTGTGTGTGTGTGTGTGTGTGTGTGTGTGTGTGTGTGTATGTATTTGACAGGGAGGTGTGTGTGTGTGTGTGTGTGGAGGTGTGTGTGTGTGTCTATTTGACAGGGAAGTGCGTGTGTGTGTGTATATTTGACAGGGAGGTGCGTGTGTGTGTGTCTATTTGACAGGGAGGTGCGGTGTGTGTATTTGACAGGGAGGTGCGGTGTGTGTATTTGACAGGGAGGTGTGTGTGTGTATTTGACAGGGAGGTGCGTGTGTGTGTATTTGACAGGGAGGTGCGTGTGTGTGTATTTGACAGGGAGGTGTGTGTGTGTGTGTGTGTGTGTGTGTTTCTATTTGACAGGGAGGTGTGTGTGTGTGTGTGAGACAGGGAGGTGTGTGTGTGTGTGTGTGTGTGTGTGTGTGTGTGTGTGTGTGTGTGTAATTGACAGGGAGGTGTGTGTGTGTGTGTGTGTGTATGTGTGTCTATTTGACAGGGAGGTGTGTGTGTGTGTGTGTGTGTCTATTTGACAGGGAGGTGTGTGTGTGTGTGTGTGTGTATTTGACAGGGAGGTACGTGTGTGTGTGTGTCTGTGTGTCTATTTGACAGGGAGGTGTGTGTGTGTGTCTAATTGTCAGGGGTGTGTGTGTGTGTCTATTTGACAGGGAGGTGTGTATGTGTCTATTTGACAAGGAGGTGTGTGTGTGTGTGTGTCTATTTGACAGGGATGTGTGTGTGTGTGTGTGTGTGTGTGTCTATTTGACAGGGAGGTGTGTGTGTGTGTCTAATTGTCAGGGGTGTGTGTGTGTGTGTCTATTTGACAGGGAGGTGTGTGTGTGTGTGTGTGCGTGTATTTGACAGGGAGGTGTGTGTGTGTGTGTGTGTGTGTGCGTGTATTTGACAGGGAGGTGTGTGTGTGTGTGTGTGTGCGTGTATTTGACAGGGAGGTGTGTGTGTGTGCGTGTATTTGACAGGGAGGTGTGTGTGTGTGTGTGTGTGTGTGTGTGTGCGTGTATTTGACAGGGAGGTGTGTGTGTGTGTGTGTGTGTGTGTGACAGAGAGGTGTGTGTGTGTGTGTGTGTGTATTTGACAGTGAGGGTGTGTGTGTGCGTGTGTATCTGACAGTGAGGGCGTGTGCGGCGCGCGCTTGTGTATTTGACAAGTGTGTGTGTGTATGTATCTGACAGTGAGGGGTGTGTGTGTGTGTCGATTTGACAGGGAGCTGTGTGTGTGTGTGTGTATGACAGGGAGGTGTGTGGTTGTGTGTGTATATGTATTTGACAGGGAGGTGTGTGTGTGTGTGTGTGTGTATATGACAGGGAGGCGTGTGTGTATTTGACAGGGAGGTGTGTGTGTGTGTGTGTGTGTATTTGACAGGGAGGTGTGTGTGTGTGTGTGTATTTGACAGGGAGGTGTGTGTGTGTGTGTATATGTATTTGACAGGGAGGTGTGTGTGTGTGTGTGTGTATGACAGGGAGGTGTGTGGTTGTGTGTGTATATGTATTTGACAGGGAGGTGTGTGTGTGTGTGTGTGTATATGACAGGGAGGCGTGTGTGTGTGTGTATTTGACAGGGAGGTGTGTGTGTGTGTGTATTTGACAGGGAGGTGTGTGTGTGTGTGTGTATTTGACAGGGGTGTGTGTGTGTATTTGACAGGGAGGTGTGTGTGTGTGTATTTGACAGGGAGGTGTGTGTGTATTTGACAGGGAGGTGTGTGTGTGTGTGTGTATATGTATTTGACAGGGAGGTGTGTGTGTGTGTGTATTTGACAGGGAGGTGTGTGTGTGTGTGTATTTGACAGGGAGGTGTGTGTGTGTATATGACAGGGAGGTGTGTGGTTGTGTGTGTATATGTATTTGACAGGGAGGTGTGTGTGTGTGTGTGTGTATTTGACAGGGAGGGGTGTGTGTGTGTGTGTGTGTGAGTGTGTATCTGACAGTGAGAGATGTGTGTGTGTGTGTATGTATCTGTCAGTGAGAGGTGTGTGTGTGTGTGTGTGTGTATGTATTTGACAGGGAGGTGTGTGTGTGTGTGTGTGTGTGTGGAGGTGTGTGTGTGTGTCTATTTGACAGGGAGGTGCGTGTGTGTGTGTATATTTGACAGGGAGGTGTGTGTGTGTGTCTATTTGACAGGGAGGTACGGTGTGTGTATTTGACAGGGAGGTGCGGTGTGTGTATTTGACAGGGAGGTGTGTGTGTGTATTTGACAGGGAGGTGTGTGTGTGTGTGTGTGTTTCTATTTGACAGGGAGGTGTGTGTGTGTGTGTGAGACAGGGAGGTGTGTGTGTGTGTGTGTGTGTGTGTGTGTGTGTGTGTGTGTGTGTGTGTGTGTGTGTGTGTGTGTGTGTGTGTGTGTGTGTAATTGACAGGGAGGTGTGTGTGTGTGTGTGTGTATGTGTGTCTATTTGACAGGGAGGTGTGTGTGTGTGTGTGTATGTGTGTCTATTTGACAGGGAGGTGTATGTGTGTGTGTGTGTGTGTGTGTCTATTTGACAGGGAGGTGTATGTGTGTGTGTGTGTGTGTCTATTTGACAGGGAGGTGTGTGTGTGTGTCCATTTGACAGGGAGGTGTGTGTGTGTATATGACAGGGAGGTGTGTGGTTGTGTGTGTATATGTATTTGACAGGGAGGTGTGTGTGTGTGTGTGTATTTGACAGGGAGGGGTGTGTGTGTGTGTGTGTGTGTGACAGGGAGGGGTGTGTGGGTGTGTGTGTGTGTGAGACAGTGAGGTGTGTGTGTGTGTGTGTGTGTGTGTGTGTGTGTGTGTGAGTGTGTATCTGACAGTGAGAGATGTGTGTGTGTGTGTGTGTGTGTGTGTGTGTGTGTGTGTGTGTGTGTGTGTGTGTGTGTGTATGTATTTGACAGGGAGGTGTGTGTGTGTGTGTGTGTGTGTGGAGGTGTGTGTGTGTGTCTATTTGACAGGGAGGTGCGTGTGTGTGTGTATATTTGACAGGGAGGTGCGTGTGTGTGTGTCTATTTGACAGGGAGGTGCGGTGTGTGTATTTGACAGGGAGGTGCGGTGTGTGTATTTGACAGGGAGGTGTGTGTGTGTATTTGACAGGGAGGTGCGTGTGTGTGTATTTGACAGGGAGGTGCGTGTGTGTGTATTTGACAGGGAGGTGTGTGTGTGTATTTGATAGGGAGGTGTGTGTGTATTTGACAGGGAGGTGTGTGTGTGTGTGTGTGTGTGTGTGTGTTTCTATTTGACAGGGAGGTGTGTGTGTGTGTGTGAGACAGGGAGGTGTGTGTGTGTGTGTGTGTGTGTGTGTGTGTGTGTGTGTGTGTGTGTGTAATTGACAGGGAGGTGTGTGTGTGTGTGTGTGTGTGTGTGTCTATTTGACAGGGAGGTGTGTGTGTGTGTGTGTGTGTGTGTATTTGACAGGGAGGTACGTGTGTGTGTGTGTGTCTGTGTGTCTATTTGACAGGGAGGTGTGTGTGTGTGTCTAATTGTCAGGGGTGTGTGTGTGTGTCTATTTGACAGGGAGGTGTGTGTGTGTGTGTGTGTCTATTTGACAGGGAGGTGTGTGTGTGTGTGTGTGTGTGTCTATTTGACAGGGAGGTGTGTGTGTGTGTCTAATTGTCAGGGGTGTGTGTGTGTGTCTATTTGACAGGGAGGTGTGTGTGTGTGTGTGTGTGTGTGCGTGTATTTGACAGGGAGGTGTGTGTGTGTGTGTGTGCGTGTATTTGACAGGGAGGTGTGTGTGTGTGTGTGTGTGTGCGCGTGTATTTGACAGGGAGGTGTGTGTGTGTGTGCGCGTGTATTTGACAGGGAGGTGTGTGTGTGTGTGTGTGTGCGTGTATTTGACAGGGAGGTGTGTGTGTGTGTGTGTGTGTGTGTGTGTGTGACAGAGAGGTGTGTGTGTGTGTGTGTGTGTATTTGACAGTGAGGGTGTGCGTGTGCGTGTGTATCTGACAGTGAGGGCGTGTGCGGCGCGCGCTTGTGTATTTGACAAGTGTGTGTGTGTGTATCTGACAGTGAGGGGTGTGTGTGTGTGTCGATTTGACAGGGAGCTGTGTGTGTGTGTGTGTGTGTGTGTGTGTGTGACAGGGAGGTGTGTGGTTGTGTGTGTATATGTATTTGACAGGGAGGTGTGTGTGTGTGTGTGTGTGTATATGACAGGGAGGCATGTGTGTGTGTGTATTTGACAGGGAGGTGTGTGTGTGTGTGTGTGTGTGTGTGTGTATTTGACAGGGAGGTGTGTGTGTGTGTGTATGACAGGGAGGTGTGTGGTTGTGTGTGTATATGTATTTGACAGGGAGGGGTGTGTGTGTGTGTGTGTGTGACAGGGAGGGGTGTGTGGGTGTGTGTGTGTGTGTGTGTGAGACA